>NW_024080634.1:1887258-1891511 GCF_003009895.1 Hyaena hyaena
TGTGTGTGTGTGTGTGTGTGGTATACTGAACATCATGGGGTATATATCTTTTCCAGATTCTGTAATTGCCATCTGTGGGCCAATGTGATACATGCCACAGATATTGAGAACCATTTGATCGGGCTTTAATTTCACAATATTGCAGGCCACAGACCTGGATTAGTTGACAAATGCATAATTCTTTGTAGCCTTAAGACTTCTGGTTATTAGGAATAAGTTTTTGTTTGTCTCACAGAAAGCTTTTTGTATGATTGATACTATCAACACATACTGATATTACAGCTACTGTATGAAGCATGGTCTCTGTCTTCAAAACCTTTAAAAGGTATCTTTAAACACTGGACAATACCAGTGTTGGTGAAGAGATAGAGCAACTGAAACTCCCGTATTTTATCAATGATGCTTTTCCGTGTAACAAATCACTCCAAAATGAGTGGCTTAAAGGAACAACAATTCAGGGAGCTCAAACTCTCACAATTCTGAAGATTAGTTCAGCTAGGTGGTCACTGGAGTTTTGCTATGCTTACTCATGGGTCTGCAGTTAGCTGCTGGTCAGCTAGTGTGCTCTGCTCCGAGGGGTCAATTGGCCGTTGACTGGGTGACATGTCTCTGATCATCCAGCAAGCTAGCTTGAGCTTATTCACACAGCGACTGGGCAGGGGCACACGACAGTGGACACGTGGAAGGCTTCTGAAGGCCCTGGCCTGGAGCGTCTTATATAATTTCTTAATAGTTGTATTAGTCAAAGCCAAAACAAATCACAAGGTCAGCTCACATTTGAAGAATGGAGAAATGTGCTTTGTGTTTTGATGGGAGGAGATACAAAGTCTCTGTGTAAACAAGGGAAGAGTTGTTGCCATTCTTGCAAGATGTCATATTTATTACTTGTGGGGATATAAAGTGGTACTGATGCTTTTTTTTAATGTTTTGGTTTTTATTTTAATTTTTGAGAGAGACACACACCAAGTGTAAGTAGGAGAATGGCAGAGAGAGAGGGAGACACAGAATCTGAAGCAGGCTCCAGGCTCTGAGCTGTCAGCACAGAGCCAGACACTGGGCTCGGACTCACCAAGGGCAAGATCATGACCTCAGCCCAAGTCGGGTGCTCAACCAACTGAGCCCCACCAGGTGCCCCAGTACTGATGCTTTTGAAGACTATTTAGCTGTATCCAGTAAAGCTATCTATCAATTCCACTTCTCATATATACTCCAGAGAAATTAGTGCTTATGTCCACCAAATACATGGGAAAAAATGTTCTCAGTCCATTTTTATTCATAGTAGCCAAAACCAGAAAGCAGTGTAAATGTTCATCAATAGAAAAATGGAGAAATAAATTATGGAATATTCATATAATGGAATACCATATGGAAAAAAAAATTACAAATGACTGCACGGGCAACTGTTTTTTGAATAAAAGAACCAGACACAAAAGGATACATACTGTATTGTATGATTAGATTTAATTGAGGTTTGAAATTGGGCAAATCTATCTGTGACCATTGAAGTCATTATAGTGGCTTCCTTGGTGTGTGGGGGGAAGTGGAGGGTTTTTAACATTTATTTATTTATTTTGAGAGAGAGAGAAGGAGAGCAGGAGCAGGGGAGGGGCAGAGAGAGAGGGAGAGAATCCCAAGCAGGCTCTGCACTGTCAGCTCAGAGCCCGACATGGGCCTCAACCTCATGAACCTGAGATCATGACCTGAGCCAAAATGGAGAGTCGGACATTTAACCGACAGAGCCACCCAGGTGCCCCAGGAATGTTCTATATCCTTTTTTAAAATAGTTTATTGTCAAGTTGGTTTCCATGTAACACCCGGATCTCATCCCCACAAGTGCCCTCCTCCATGCCCATCTCCCCGCTTTCCCTCCCCCTACCCCCATCAACCCTCAGTTTGTTCTCAGCATTCAAGAGTCTCTCATGGTTTGCCTCCCTCCCTCTCCCCGCTATTTCTTCTCTTCTTCTCCCCTATGGTCCTCCGTTAAGTTCCTCCTAATCCTCCTATACGTGCAAACATATGGTATCTGTCTTTCTCTGCCAGACTTATTTAGCTCAGCATAACACCCTCAAGGTCCATCCATGTTGCTACACATGGCCAGATTTCATTCTTTCTCATTGCCATGTAGTATTCCATTGTATAGATAAACCACATCTTCTTGATCCATTCATCAGTTGATGGACACTGAGGCTCTTTCCATGTTTTGGCTATTGTGGAGAGTGCTGCTGTGAACATTGGGGTCCATGTGCCCCTGTGCATCAGCACTCCTGTATCCCTTGGGTAATTCCTAGCAGTGCTATTGCTGGGCCATAGGGGAGTTCTGTTAATTTCTTGAGGAATCTCCACACTGTTTTCCAGAGGGGCTGCACCAGTTTACATTCCCACCAACAGTGTAGGAGGGTGCCCGTTTCTCCACATCCTCGCCAGCATCTAGAGTTCTCTAATTTTCTCATTTTAGCCACTCTGACTGGCATGAGGTGGTATCTCAGTGTGGCTTTGATTTGTATTTCCCTGATGAGGAGAGATGCTGAGCATCATCTCATGTGTCTGTTGGCCATCTGGATGTCCTCTTTAGAGAAGTGTCTGTTCACATCTTCCACCCATTTCTTCACTGGATTGTTTGTTTTTTGGGTGTGGAGTTTGGTGAGTTCCTTACAGATTTTGGATACTAGCCCTTTATCTGATATGTAATTTGCAACTATCTTTTCTCATTCCGTCAGTTGCCTATTAGTTTTATGGATTGTTTCCTGGCCGTGCAGAAGCCTTTTATCTTGATGAGGTCCCAATAGTTCATTTTTGCTCTTGATTCCCTTGCCTTTGGGGATGTGTCAAGTAAGAAATTGCTGTGGTTGAGGTCAAAGAGGTTGTTTCCTGCGTTCTCCTCTAGGGTTTTGATGGTTTTCTGTCTCACGTTCAGGTCGTTTATCCATTTTGAGTTTATTTTTGTGCATGGTGTGAGAAAGTGACCTAGTTTCATTCTTCTGCATGTTGCTGTCCAGTTTTCCCAGCACCACCTGTGAAAGAGGCTGTCTTTTTTCCATTGGATACTCTTTCCTGCTTTGTCAAAGATTAGTTGGCTGTACATTTGTGGGTCCAGTTCTGGGTTCTCTATTCTATTCCATTAGTCTATGTGTCTGTTTTTGTGCCAATACCATACTGTCTTGATGATGACAGCTTTGTAGTAGAGGCTAATGTCTGGGATGGTGATGCCTCCCGTTTTGGTTTTCTTCTTCAATATTACTTTGGCTATTCGGGTTTTTTTTGTGGTTTCATACACATTTTAGGATAGTGTGTTCTAGTTTTGAGAAGAATGCTGGTACAGTTTCGATTGGGATTGCATTAAATGTGTAGATTGCTTTGGGTAGTAATGACATTTTAACTATATTTATTTTTCCAATCCATGAGCATGGAATGCTTTTCTATTTCTTTGTGTCTTATTCAATTTCCTTCATAAGTTTTCTATAGTTTTCATCATACAGATCTCTTATATCCTTGGTTGGGTTTATTCCTAGGTTTTTTTTTTTTTTTTTTTTTGTGCAATTGTGAATGGGATCAGTTTCTTGATTTCTCTTTCTGTTGCTTCCTTGTTGGTGTATAAAAATGCAACTGATTTATGTACGTTGATTTTGTATCCTGCAACTTTGCTGAATTCATGGATCAGTTCTAGTAGGCTTCTGGTGGAGTCTGTCAGATTTTTTATGTAGAGTATTATGTCGTCTGCAAAAAGTGAAAGTTTGACTGCTCCTTTGCCAATTCTGATGCCTTTTATTTCCTTCTGGTGTCTGATGGCTGATGCTAGGACTTTCAGCACTATGTTAAACAGCAGTGGTGAGAGTGGACATCCCTGTCGTGTTCCTGATCTCAGGGGGAAAGCTGTCAGTTTTTCCCCGTTGAGGATGATGTTAGCTGGGGGCTTCTCATAGGTGGCTCTTATGATGTTTAAGTAAATTCCTTCTATCCCGACTTTCTCGAGGGTTTTTATTAAGAAGGGATGCTGTATTTTTTCAAATGCTTTTTCTGCATCTATCGACAGGATCATATGGTTTTATCTTTTCTTTTGTTGATGTGATGTATCACATTGATTTGCGAATATTGAACCAGCCTTGTAACCCAGAAATGAATCCCACTTGATCTTGGTAGATGATTCTTTTCATGTGCTGTTGGATTTGATTTGCAAGTATCTTGTTGAGGATTTTTGCATCTGTATTCATCAAGGATATTGGCCTGTAGTTCTTTTTTTTTTTTTTTTTTTTTTT
>NW_024080634.1:1891647-1950644 GCF_003009895.1 Hyaena hyaena
TGTGGTTTTTTTTTTTTTTTTTTTTTTTTTGCTGGGTCTCTCTCTGGCTTGGGAATCAAAGTGATGCTGGCTTCATAAAATGAGTCCAGAAGTTTTCCTTTGATTTCTATTCTTTGGAATAGCTTGAGAAGAATGAGTATTAATTCTGTTTTAAATGTCTAGTAAAATTCTCCAGGGAAGCCATCTGGCCCAGGGCTCTTATTTGTTGGGAGATTTTTGATAACTGATTCAATTTCTTCACTAGTTTTGGGTCTGTTCAGATTTTCTATCTCTTCCCGTGTGAATTTTGGTAGTGAGTGTGTGTTTAGGAATTTGTCCATTTCTTCTAAGTTGTCCAATTTGTCGGCATATAATTTTTCATAGCATTCCCTGATAATTACTTGTATTTCTGAGGGGTTGGTTGTAATAAGTCCATTTTCATTCATGATTTTGTCTATTTGAGTGCTCTCTCTCTTCTTTTTGAGAAGTCTGGCTAGAGGTTTGTCAATTTTGTTTATTTTTTCAAAAAACCAACTCTTGGTTTCATTGATCTGTTCAGCTGTTTCTTTGGTTTCTATATTTTTTTATTTCTGCCCTGATTTTTATTATTTCTCTTCTCCTACTGGGCTTGGGGTGCTCTTGTTTCTCTCCCTCTAGTTCCTTTAGGTGCACTGTTAGATTCTGCACTTGTGCTTTTTCTTATCTCTTGAAATAGGCCTGGAGTGCAATGTACTTTCCTCTTAGGACTGCCTTTGCCACATCCTATAGAGTTTGGATTGTTGTATTTTCAGTTTTATTTGTTTCCATATATTTTTAAATTCCCTCTCTAATTACCTGATTGGCCCATTTGTTCTTTAACCTCCATGGTTTTGGAGGCTTTCCAGACTTCTTCCTGTGATTGATTTCAAGTTTCATAGCATTGTGATCTGAAAGTGTGCATGGTATGATCTCAATTCTTTTATATTTGTTGAGGGCTGCTTTATGTCCCAGTATGTGATCTGTCTTGGAGAATGTGCCATGCGCACTTGAGAAGAAAGTGAATTCCATGGCCTCAGGATGTAGAGTTCTAAATATATCTGTCCAATCCATCTCTTCCAATGTGTCATTCAAGTCCATTGTGTCTTTTGTGATTTTCTATCTAGTTGAGCTATCCATTGCTGTAAGTGGAATATTAAAGTCTCCTGCTATTAGCACATTCTTATCCATAAGATTGTTTCTGTTTGTGATTGCTTTATATATTTAGGTGCTCCCATATTCGGTGCATAGACATTTATAATTGTTAGCTCTTTCTGATGGATAGACCCTGTAATTATTATATAATGCCCTTCTTCATCCCTTGTTACTGTTTTTACGTTAAAGTCCAGCTTGTCTGATATAAGTATAGCTACTCTAGCTTTCTTTTGACTTCCAGTAGCATGATAGATATTTCTCCATCCCCTTACTTTCAATCTGAAGGTCTCCTCTAGTCTAGAATGAGTTTCTCATAGACAGCAAATAGATGGATTTTTTAAAATCCATTCTGCTACCTTATGTCTTTTGATTGAGGCATTTAGTCCATTTACATTCAGTGTTATTATTGAAAAATATCGGTTTAGAGTCATCGTGTCCTTTGTGGAATTCATGCTTGTGGTGGTGTCTCTGGTATTTTGCGTTCCTTGCAAATTTTCCCTCAGAGAGTCCCCCTCAGGATTTCTTGTAGGGCTGGTTTAGTGGTAATGAAATCTTTCAATTTTTGTTTATTTGGAAAGACTTTTATCTCTCCTTCTATTCTGAATGACAGGCTTGCGGGATAGTGGATTCTTGGCTGCATATTTTTTCTGTTCATCACATTGAAGATCTCCTGCCATTCCTTTCTGGCCTGCCAAGTTTCAGTAGATAGGCCTGTCACCACTCTGATAGGTCTCCCTTTGTATGTTAGGGCCCTTTTGTCCCTAGCTGCTTTCAGAATTCTCTCTTTGTCCTTATATTTTGCCAGTTTCACTACGATATGTCATGCAGAAGATTGATTCAAGTTATGTTTGAGGGGAGTTCTCTGTGCCTCTTGGATTTCAACATCTGTTTCCTTCCCCAGATTGCGGTGGGGAAGTTCTCTGCTATAATTTGTTCAAGGACTCCTTCAGTGCCTTTCCCTCTCTCTTCCTCTTCTGGAATTCCTGTGATACGGATATTATTCCTTTTGACTGCATCGCTGAGCTCTTGAACTCTCCTTTCGTGTTCCTGTATCAGTCTATCTCTCTTTTTCTCAGCTTCTTTTTCTATAATTGTGTCTTCTAAATCACTTATTCTCCTTTCTGCCTCTTCAATCCGTGCTTTGGAGGCCTCCATTTTATTTTGCATCTCATTTATAGCATTTTTTAATTCATCACAACTATTGTTAAGCTCCATAGTCTTTGTAGCAATAGTTTCTTTGATGTCTTCCATGCCTTTTTCAAGCCAAGTGATTAATTTTATGACTATTGTTCTAAATTCTTATTCAGTTATTTTGCTTATATCTGTTTTGAGCAGTTCTTTAGCTGTCAATTCTTCCTGGAATTTCTTTGGAGGAGAGTTCTTCTGTTTCATCATTTTGATTAGCTTTCTGTCTCTTGTTAGTTTTAAAAGCTTGTTATGCACTCTGCTGGAGTGCAATGTACTTTCCTCACTCTGTGAGTGCCGCTGCACCATAGAAGGCTCTTTGACTGTCCAGGGCCTGTCCGTTCAGAAAGTGTTCTTTGAATAGTGTCTCTTGGTCTCTCTTGTTGAGACCTTGATTATTTTGTTTTCCTACTCATAGTGGTATTTGGGACTCTCCACCATGTGTACTTTGGCTTCTTGAGGTAGCCCTGGGGAAAAAAAAAAAAAAAAGACAGACAGACAAACACACAGAGAATAAAGGCACACAAACGCACAGACAAATTCAACAAACATGCAAACCAAAAGGGAAAAAGAAAAAGAAAAAAAGGAAGGGACACATACCGAAAAAAAAAAAAAAAGAGGAAGGAGGGAAGACGAATAATAAAAATAAAAATACATAAAAAAGAAAAAAGAAGAAAAGAAAAGGAAAGGAAAAAGAAAAAACCCAATAGACAAAGGAAAGTCCAAAGCATAGAAGCAGAATTCCCAGCTACAAATAAATAGCCGGGTGTATGCTGCGCTGATGGAAGAGCATATACAAAGAGAGAAATGACAGGGTGGGGAGGAAGCGAAATTGGAAATGAAATAAGCAGGTGGAAAGACTAAGAGGCTTAAATGAGAGAGAGAAAGAGGGGAATATGGTTGGAGAGGAGGCAAAAGAAATGACGATAATGTTACTCAGAGAAACTATATGGTCTGATTACTCCAGAGAGAAAGAGATAAAAAGGTAGCGGTGAAGGCGTAGAATTTGCATCTAAGAATGGATTAAATGTGACTGTTGAAGCAAGCCAGTGACAAGAATTAACTAGGGCAGTGCATCCATGCCCCGGCTCTGGTAAAAAAAAGAAGAGGGCAGCTCTCCAGCAGGGATGGCGTGGTTTGGTCTAGTGCATCACGTGGGGGGCCTGTCTTGGTGGTTGTGGGGAGAAAATTGGCGGCACCCCAGTCCCTTCTCGAACCAAGCATTGCAACTCACTCTTTTGGGTGTGTAATCTCTCTGTGCCGGGGGCATAGCTAAGGTGGGCCGTGCTTTATATCCCAGGCCAGGCCTCATTTCCAGATCTCAGTCTGCACCCCATTGATATTGTCCAAAATATAAAGTCACAGGCAAGTCCCTCAGAGCAGTTTCGAGCCTCTCGCCTTCCCCCTGGGGATTGAGCCCAAAGCCGCCGCGCGTCCCCTCCAGGTCTGGCTGGTGAGTGAGGAGCAGTTTCACCGGAGGTCGCCAGGGACCAGTGCGTCCCGCCTAGGATCAGCTGGACAAAAGGAAACCGCGTCGCTCTGTGTCCTAAGCGGAGGTTTTTCTCTTCTCCAGCAACAGGGACAGTGTCTTGAGCAGTTTCGGCCACTCTTTCTTTTTCCCCCCTAGACTCACCACGTCTCCCCGCAGAGGGGGATCCCCCCCCCTCCCTCTGTGTCTCCGGTCCCGGCCCGATTTTATCTTCCCCAGTTCACACTCACGCTATAAGGTTTCCTCAGTGGACTCTGTCTCCTTTTCCTCCCAAACTCCTGGATTCTGTAAGGGTTCCTGTGGCTTCAGGCCTTCTCCGTTTGAGAGATGGGGGCGAGTGAAATGTACGGAGCTCCCTACTTCTCCGCCATCTTGCCTCCTCACACCTATATCTTGATGTGAGTGATGGTTGTGTGTGAGTGTGTATGTGTGTGGGGGTGGTGTATGTGATAGTCCTCAAGCTCTATCTGTAAGATCTATGCGTTCAATTTATTGTAAGTTATAGCTCGATTTAAAGGGCGGTGGTGATGGCCAGTACATGTGATTGGAGTGGAGAGTAGGGAAGGGCACCGTGGCCTGGCAGAACCAGAAGTCGTTCTGGGCCCTGGGGGACCACACCCGAAGGAACCAGGAAGTAGGAGGGCTTGGGGACTGGCAGAGAGAAGGGCAACCACCCCCACCTGCCTCAGCTACTGTCTCACTCGCTCAGCATCCCCTCCCCCTGCCAATCTTGCCAACCCTCTTGACTCCTACCTTCCAACCTTCTAGAATGAGAAAAGAAAGAACGATAGTGACTTGAACAGATACATGTCAAATTGCTCAAAAAAGTATAAAAACATGTACAACCCAAGTTAAGGAAGAGCTGGTGGCATAACTGTTTCAACACACGCTTAAAAGTCAGATACACCAAAACTATGGTCCCTGCAAAAGCTTTAGCGCTGTGCCGGGGGGCACCTTGCTGGGGGAACAGTAAAGTCCTCAGCAAACATGGGTGGGTAGCTGCACACTGTCGATGCCCAGCTTCACTCTGGAGTGTAGACCTGAAACGACCTACCAGTTGGCATACTGGGGGGAAAGGCCCCATAGTTCAGGGACTTCTGACTTCCTCACTGATTCTCAGTGAAGCTAAATTCCAGGGCTCCTGTCACATTTAGTCTCGCTCATTCCAAGTATTTGGAAGATTCCTCTTGATCGTGTCCATGGCTCTTAGAAAAGTGAGTTATAACTCAGAGTCCTTCCCTTCAGAAACCCAGAAGAATCCGCCTCACACTTGTCATCAGCCAAGGGCTGGGTGAACCCTCAGGCCCTATTGCCTGAGAGCTGAATCCGTATGCCATTCTGGCCCAGGTTAAACAACCTAACCAGTCAGAGCAAATGCAGCTGCCTGGTTGGTTCTTGGGGGCTTTGATAACAGCTGGAGGGGTGGGGACACCTGGCTGACTCAGTCAGTTGAGCGTCTGACTTTGGCTCAAGTCATGATCTTGTGGTCCGTGAGTTCGAGTCCTGTGTCAGGCTCTGTGCTGCCAGCTCAGAGCCTGGAGCCTGGAGCCTGCTTCGGATTCTGTGTCTCCCTCTCTCTGTCCTCCCATGCTCTCTCTCTCTCTCAAAAATAAATAAATATTTTTTAAAAACCTTTTTTTAAGCTGGAAGACATCCTCAGTTGGGACAAGAAGGCTCTTTTGGTTTAATTAATTGGGGCTATGTGTGCATGAGAGAGACTGTAAGTTCAGGGCTGACATCACTCAGTTTCTGCCCTCAGATACTAAATCTAAGTCAGTGATTTGCTGATTGCTCAACAGCACCAAGAACTGCCTTAATGTAAGTCAAGGGCACCGCCAGCCTTTCGTTTGGGTTTCATTTATTTTTTAAGCAGGAAAGCAACAGCGAGTGGCCTTCACAGCCCCTATTGGGCATCTTGTCCTCCAAGGGCCCCTCGAGTCTGCTTCCCGTTCTCACGCCGAGGAGCAAGCTATTGCTGCACTGGAAACCCGCTCGCCTGCCTTGGAGCTCTGTTTGTCTTGGCCTTTTTTCAAGGAGGAGGGGGGTGGAAATTTCTACGTGGGGGCTGAGATGTCAAGCACGGCCCCCTGGCCTTTCTCCCAGCCAAACAGCTCCGATAAGTGGGCAGGCCTTGAGCCCAGAGACCTACAGACACACTTGGATGACTTTACAGAAATCGGTTGGCGAGTCTCTCCGACCGCTCCGACTAGCTCTGGATGCGCCGCCCCCAGCGCCACGGACATGGCCAACTGGACCAATGCCCCCACCCCGGACGACGGCTACGAGTATTACCTGGACTACCTGGACCTCATTCCCGTGGACGAGAGGAAGCTGAAGGCCAACAAATGTGAGTCCTGAACTGGGGAAGCCAGCCAGACAGAGGCTGGGGGCTGGCCCCACAGCCTTTCTCTGATTACTTCCTACTCCAACAAATGTCACAGATGAGCCCAAACATGACCCTGACCCTAACACTCAGAGATGGAAGTAAACGGGAGTGAAACTGTATCTATTATGGGTTTGGAACTAACCTCCTAAGAAACTCGGATAATTTGGGAGCAGAATATGCTTTTTTTTTTTTCTTTTTCTTTTTTTTTTTTTTTAATGTTTTATTTATTTNTTTTTTTTTTTTTTTAATGTTTTATTTATTTCTAGGAGAGAGAGAGAGAGAGAGAGACAGCGTGAGCAGGGGAGGGTCAGAGAAAGAGGGAAGAATATGCTTTTTAAAAATTTTTATTTTTTATTTTTTTTAATGTTTTATTTATTTCTGGGAGAGAGAGACAGCGTGAACAGGGGAGGGTCAGAGAGAGAGGGAGACACAGAATCCGAAGCAGGCTCCATCCAGGCTCTGAGCTGGCTGTCAGCACAGAGCTGGACGCAGGGCTTGAACCCACAAACTGTGAGATCATGACCTGAGCCGAAGTTGGACGCTTAACCAACTGAGCCACCCAGGCGCCCCTAAAAAATTTTATTTTACTGTTTATTTATTTTTTTAGAAAGTGAGAGAGAGAGAGCAGGAGAGAAGCAGAGAGAGAGAGAGACAGAATCCCAAGCAGGCTCCCAGCTCTGAGCTGTCAGCACAGAGCCCAACACAGAGCGGGGCTCGAACCCATGAACTGTGAGATCATGACCTAAGCTGAAGTTGGACACTTAACAGACTGAGCCACTCAGGCACCCCTAGAATATGCTTAAAAAAAAAAAAAAAAGCTTATTTATTTATTTAGAGACAGAGACAGAGCACAAGCAGGGGAGGGGCAGAGAAAGAGAAAGAGAGAGAGAATCCCAAGCCGACTCTGTCTGAGATATTAGCTCAGAACTCGACTTGGGGGGTATCTCTGGGGTAAGCTGGTGCTTTGTGAACAGTCTTCTCTGATTATTCCAGCTACTCAGTCAAGATAACAAGTTAGCTGAGAAAATTAGTAGGAAAAACCAAACCAGACGAAACCAAATAAAGTCTCCGCACTTGGCCATCCTCAAGTCTTGGACTCCTTGGATATTTCATGCCCTGCTATCACATAATCTGTCAAAAACTACGTGAAGTTGCTAGAAAGAACAGGATGTTCTTCATGCAAAAAGCAAGATCCCTTGTTCAGACATCAGCTCCAAACTGAAATCTCTTTGGCTGTTATTGCTAATAAAATGAAGCAGATCCCTGACAGAGCCCTGGGAAGTTATCTAGCATGGCTTGTTAGGAGGTGTTCCTGTTTCCATTTTCTTTTACAGCTTCCAGAAGTCTGTGTACCCAATCACCCATGTTTGCTGTGTTCAGCCTGGTACCAAAGCTTTTGGGGGGGGAATGAGAGGTTTGGTGCATGTTTCCTAATGCGGGGTGTATACTCATGAAATCAAAATGCAGAGGTTTGCAGGTACAGCTCACAGGAAGGAAGACACATAGTAACAGGGAGAAAATGACAGGGCTGAAATAAAAGCCCACTCATCTGTATTGTCAGGAGTTCAGACCTTCAGGATACATACGGGTCTGGACAAAATGGAGATCTGTATTCAGGAAAGTCGTTTTTAAATGAACATGAATTAGGGGCGCCTGGGAGGCTCAGTCAGTTAAGCGTCAGACTCTTGATTTCGGCTCAGGTCATGATCTCAATGGTTTGTGAGATCGAGCCCCTCGGCTCTGCACTGGGCGGGGAGCCTGCTTGAGATTCTCTCTCCCTTTCTGCCCCTCCCCCACTCCTTAGTATGCGCACGCACACACGTGCGCTCTCTCTCTTAAAGAAATTGTTTTTATTTTTTATTTTTATTTTTTTTTTTAAATATTTTTATTTATTTCTAGGAGAGAGAGAGAGACAGCGTGAGCAGGGGAGGGTCAGAGAGAGAGGGAGACACAGACTCTGAAATAGGCTCCAGGCTCTGAGCTGGCAGTCAGCACAGAGCCCGACGCGGGGCTCGAACCCACGAACCGCGAGATCATGACCTAAGCGAAAGTCGGACGCTCAACCAACTAAGCCACCCAGGCGCCCCTTAAAGAAATTGTTTTTAACATGAATTAAAGAAAATGCTGTGTTAGCTTCGGACACCCCCATCTTTTGTACGCCAGACCCCCACCCTGGTCACCACCAGGGCCCCAGAGCTCTACCCCCTGCTCTGAGTGGGAGCGCTCTTTGCAGCCTTAAAGCCTTCGAACCTGCAATGTCAAGCCCCTGCCCTGTGTAGCCATCTGCAAACAACGCCCATTTCTAGGGAACATGGTTGATGTTCTCTAAGCTGTGTGTTTTAAAAGAAATATTTTTTTCTTGCACACATGAACTAGAGATAAAAGTTTATAGCCTGCTGGGCAGACACATGAAGTCAAATAAGAGACTCCTTCCTGGGGCCTGGATGGTTCAGTCAGTTAAGCGTCTGACTTCAGCTCAACTCATGATCTAATGGTTTGTGAGACAAGCCCTGCATCGGGCTCCGTGCTGACAGCGCAGAGCCTGTCTGGGATACCCTCTCTCTCCCTCTCTCTCTGCCCCTGCCCCACTTCTCTCTCTCTCTCTCTCTCTCTCTCTCTGTCTCTCTCTCTCTAGGTGTCTTTGACACCCACAGAGAGAGGTACTTCCTTCTGATTTCCTTTATTCCTGTTTGTGTCTCAGTTTTCTTATCTGAATCTAATCTCCACTTTCTCTGGAAAAGAAGTTTGAGGCGAGACAAACCTATGCCCCCAGGGGGTTAATGCTCTGGAGGGGTAGTTGTCTAGCTTGTTTTGGGGGACCAGCTAGGAGCCAGTGACACATGGGTTAGGGGCCAGGCACACGGACTCCTGCACCAGCTGGCTGGAGTTCCCATCTGAGCTCCGCCCCTTTCTAGCTCTGTGACTTTGGGCCAATAAGTTGCTGAGGGGAGGCCAGACTCAAGAGGAGGGAATTAGAACCCATCTTGCAATGAGAAAAGTGTTAAAAATTCGGGGCGCTTGGGTGGCTTAGTCAGTTAAGCGTCCGACTTTCGCTTAGGTCATGATCTCGTGGTTCGTGGGTTCGAGCCCCGCGTTGGGCTCTGTGCTGACTGCCAGCTCGGAGCCTGGAGCCTGCTTCAGTCTGTGACTCCCTCTCTCTCTGACCCTCCCCTGCTCATGCTGTCTCTCTCTCTCTCCTAGAAATAAAAATAAAACATTAAAAAAAAGAGAAAAGTGTTAAAAATTCAAAGCAGTGTTTAATTCACCACAAACAAGAAAAATATGGCAGATGGCAAAAAAAAAAAAAGCAAAAAACAGGAAGGGAAGCTACGTAGAGCTGGGGCCCAAAGAGGAGTTGGGTGGTTGGTAAAGGCTCCCCAAGATGACCTGTGAGCAACGCCCGAAGATTTCTCTTGGAGGAGCTTCCAGGCCACAGGGACGAGCAAAAACAAGGCTCGAGGCAGGGGAATATCCAGCGTATTCCAGGAACGAAAAGGGATGGCAGTGACTATTTCCTTGTACTTTTGGAAACTACCGTGGAAATATCCTTTGTTCCCCTTGAAATGGAAACCACTTTATTATTTCATGAGTTGACACACCTATCAATCAACAAGAAGAAAAAAATCAATAGACATACAGGCAAATGATCCGAAAGGACAGGAACAGAGGAGGAAACCCAAATGGCCAATGAATATGAGAAAATGCTCACCTTCACAAGTACTCAGGGAAGTGCACTGGGAAGGACACTGAGATACCATTTCCCACCCATTCGGTGGGAAAACATGAAAACGCTGGGACCCCGTGTGTCGGGGTAGGAAGTGGAGACATTAGTATTGCCACACGTTGTTGATGGGATGGACGTTGGGTTCACCATTTTGGAGAGCAAGTCGCCAAGGACGAGAAAAGTCAAAGACGCTCACAAGCATCAATGAGCACAGCATCTTATCCCAGGCACCCTCAAGGAACACTTGCATGCGTCCACAAGGATATGTGTATCTCAATGTCCACTGCAGCACTGTTTGCGACAGTCAGAAATTGGAAATGACAGAGCAGCCATCAATAGGAGGAGGGGTAAATAAATTATAATTATATTACGATCACCAGCAATACAGAGTGGTTATAATGCACAGACCAGGTCTATATGTGTCAGCGTTGAATAAATTGCTAAAGTATCATGAACGTAAAAAGCAAGAGGCAAGGGCCGCCTGGGTGGCTCCGTTGGTTGAGTGTGTTGATTTCGACTTGTGTCGGGATCTCATGATTTGTGTTCAAGCCCTGCATTGGGCTCCGCGCTGACAGTGCAGCATCTGCTTGGGATTCTCTCTCTCCCTCTCTCTCTGCCCTTCCCCTCTCATGTGCTTTCTCTCAAAATAAATAAACTTAGGCAAAAATTATACATCCTGCAGAATTAACTTATGTTAATTATTCATGATCATATGAATGATCTCCCTAAAATGAATTTGTTATAATAAATTTATATTAATTTGTAAACACAAAAATACATATGCTGTTGGTTATGGGGATGCACACAGATAGGAAAATATAATTGCATACATCAGTTTTAGGATTGTGGTTTCCCCTGGTGGAGAAGGAGAATGGGATGGAGGGAAGGTTCCAACCTTATTATTTAAAAAACTTTTTTAAAATGTTTATTTATTTTTAAGAGAGAGAGACACACAGAGTATGAGCAGGGGAGGGTCAGAGAGAGAGAGAGCGACACAGAATCTGAAGCAGACTCCAGGCTATGAGCTGTCAGCACGGAGAGCAAGGCAGGGCTTGAACTTACAAACTGAGATCATGAACTGAGCTGAAGTTGGTGGCTTAACTGACTAAGCCACCCAGGTGCCTCTAACCTTAATACTTTCATATCCATATTTTGAAAAAGGATCTGAAGGAAAGAACTTGGAAGATACATACTGTGTATATTTCTATGTACTTGGAACATTTTATAATTCAGACTTTTCAAAAATATTTATTTTGAGAGAGAGCACACATGCATGAGTGGGGGAAAGGCAGAGAGGAAGAGAGAGAATCCCAAGCAGGCTCCGCGCTGTCAGTGCAGAGCCTGATGAGGGGCCCCATCCCATGACCAGGAGATCATGACCTGAGCTGAGATCAAGAATCGGACGCTTTACTGACTGAGCCACCCAGGCGCCCCTCAAATTGTAAAATGTAATTTTTAAAGGTTAATATGCTGTTAGTGAAAGACTCAGGAAGTAAATTACTTCACTCTACCATTCAGAAAAAAATCAGTGTTAGGACTGTGGTGCCTGGCCACCTTAGGCTTTTTCTGTGTCTTCATACTCATATGCACGCAGGCACACACACGTGCACGTGTGCACATATACACACATGCTGCCTGTGAGGGAAACTGAGGACTGCCTTGAGTCACCTCTGTCCTCCCGGGGCCTGTCTGTCACGACCAGACAGAGCCCTGCTGGAGGCAAGGGGCAGTCCTCTCTAGTGGATGGACGAGCCCCGCTGGGAAGGAAAAGGACCCTGCACTTGCTTGGAGGTTGGGGACAAGAATCTCACGCTCTGGGCAATTTGGCAGAATTTTAAGCATTTAGTTCATGTGGACAAGGACCCTCTTTCTTTTTTTTAATATTTTTTTATTTATTTCTAGGAGAGAGAGAGAGTGTGTGAGCAGGGGAGGGTCAGAGAGAGAGGGAGTCACAGACTGAAACAGGCTCCAGGCTCTGAGCTGGCAGTCAGCACAGAACCCGACGCGGGGCCTGAACCCACGAACCGCGAGATCATGACCTAAGCGAAAGTCGGACGCTCAACCGACTAAGCCACCCAGGCGCCCCAAGGACCCTCTTTTTTTTTTTTTTTTAATGACTATTATTGATTGTGGGAAAATATGCCTAACGCAAAAGTTACCATTGTAACCATTTTTAAGGGCGCAGTAGAGTGGCCGTAAGTACCTTCCCATCATGCACCCGTCCCCACCATCCATCTCCAGGACTTCTTCATTTTTCCCGAACGGACCTCGGCACCCGTGTGAAGCATTCGCAGGCGGCGCCTTTGGGAGGTGAGGACGCGAAGTCGTGAAGGCGGGGCCCCCCGATGGAAGTCGTACCTTTTAGAGAAGAAACAAGAGTGTTCTCCCTCCCTCCTCCGCGTGAGGACGAACCGGGAAGCGAGCTCTCACCGGGACAGAGCCCCCCAGCACCCTGATCTTGGACTTGCAGCCTCTCCAAGTGTGAGAGAATAAACGTCTGTTACCTAAGCCACCCAGTGTATACAGCTCGTGACGGCCGCCTGGACGGACTGAGAGCACGTCACAGAAGCAGAATCATACACCGTTTGTCCTTCTGTATGGCCTATTTCACGGAGTCGCCAATCTGACAAGGACCCTCTTGGGAGGCAGGCCATTTGGCCAATTTCCAGAACATTCTGTGGCAGAAAGAAATGTATGGCAGGTGGCCAAGACTGCGGGAACGACCCAGAGGTTGACAGTCTCCCGACACCAGAGACATAAATTCTCACGGTACAGCGATGGTGTCAGTCGGCATTCTCCAGAAACACAGAACCGATGGGAGGCATGTCCATGCGGATAAGAGGAGACTGATTATAGGGATGAGGTTAGGGAGGCTGACATCCACCTTCTGGAAGCTGGGAGCCCAGGAAAGCCGGTAGTAATTGAGAACTACAGGAGCTGATGCTTCAAGTCCCAGAGTCCCAAGGCCCCAGAGCCAATGTCCGAAGGCAGGAGAAAACAGACGTCCCAGCACAAGGAGAGAGTGGAAGAAGTTGCCCTTCCTTTGCCTTTTTGTTCCATGCGAGCCCCCAGGGGATCGGCTGATGCCCACCCACACTGGTGAGGGCAGATCTCCTTACTCAGTCTACTGAATCGATGCCAGTCTTTTCTAGAAACACCCTCACAGACACGCCCCCAAATCATGTTTTACCAGCCGTCTGGGCATCCCTTCGCCTAGTCAAGCTGATGCATGAAATTGGCCATCACAGTGTAAGCCGAGCGGGTCCCCAGATGAGGACTGTGAGTGCGTGGCGTGGAGGGAACGTGCGAGCCGCCCCCCACCACACGTCAGGACAGCCGCCACGCAGGGTGTTCCAGAGACCTGGTCACAAGGGTGACGGGGGTGCACAGGTGAACCGGCCCCGGAATCTCACGTGGGGTGTCCGCCTGTCACTTTGTCAGAATATCGTCGCGTTTCCCCACAGCTCCTCAGCTCAGTCTGCTTCTTGCCACCGGCTTCCTCACCCGAGTCTCAAACACACACGGGTCTGCATCCCTGCTGCCCCCTTGGACCAACAGCCAAAAGTCTCTCCAAACCTCTCACACTCGTGACCACTTTCCCCTTCTCTGGTTCCCTGCATCCGCCGTCATCCGCAACTGCTCCTTCAGGGAAATCACCCCGCTCCCTCGCCTCCTTCCTCGCCCTGCTTTCCATGTCTCTCCAGCTTCACTATCAGCTCTCTCAACCTTTTTCTCCTCTCCCTAGTTACACTCTCCTTAGGGTGACCAAGCACAGGACTAGGTTTGCACAGGACTGTCACATGGACGCATCTTGGGGAACTGAGGCACATCAGATATCATCTTAACTCCCCTCTTCTCCCTCCAGTTCCACACACAAGAACAAAGCTGCCACTACCCCAGATCATAGGGAAATCAGTAAAAGGCTCCTACTCTGGGAACACAGTTAATCACAACCCATCCAGGTGGAATTCTTTGAGCAGTGCACAACCTGTGCAACCCTCCATGGCGTCACTGCATAGGAGGGACTCCAGGCACAACAATGTGCCCACGGCTCTGTTCCCTGCCCCTGCCCTCTCAGATAAGTCTAAGCTCCCCTTTTCGTCTTGGTAGTCCTCTGAAATTTGGTGCTGTCAATTCTGTTCTTCATTCATCTCAACCAGCCCCACTTCTACAGCATACTAGAAACACACAATACCTGTCCCACCTTCTTACCTTTGCTCACAATTAATTCGACAATCAAAATTCTGTAACTATCCATGGTGGGCCATGCATCGCACTGGGAGTTGGAGGCACAAACGCAAAAAAGACCAAATCCCCGTCCTTGATAGTTTAGGAGAATGGTTTTATTTTGTTGCCATTATTATCTATTTTATGATGGTGTGTTTCCAAGTAGGTTAGGGGCACCCCTCCACCAGATTTAGGAAAATAGTAACAAGAAAGAACCTAAGACTATATCCAGACATTTCAATAACCGTGACTTAGTGTCCTCTCACAGTCTATATTCAGTGCTGCACATTTCCCTAAAAGGTGCTTATAAGCCACTTTATCTGCTCCATGTTGATGGACTGCATCTGGTGATGTCTCTTTGGTCTATTTGAGTCTAGAACTTTCTGTAGAAGACACTGACTCGAGGGAGACATCAAGCAGGTCACTCTTGATTCATCAAGTGTTTAGTAAGGTGGCAGGTACTAACCATCAACAAACTGTTACTTGGTTAATGGTGATACGCTGGAGATTTGCAGAAGTGGCCAGTAGGGCCACCGGGAAGGACACCCTTGGGGGAGGTGTAAGACGTAAGGAAGGCTTCCGCTGGCGGGGAGGGGGGTGGGCTCAGCTGAGTCAGAGGACCCAGTGGGACTTTGCCTGCCTGAGCCACAGGGGGCCAGCACCGCCAGGGGGGGGGGGCGCGGGGGTAGAACAGTTACACTCCTGCTGAGGCCAGAGGTGCTTCTGGCGCGTGTCCCGTGGAGGCTGTTTTGGGGGAGAGGGATGGAGGGTGTGGTCCAGACCACACGGGGGCCAGATTGTCGCAGGTTGGTCTCAGAAGATTCTTGAAACCGTGGGGAATCATTTAACATTGTAAGCAGAGAGGCGCCTGGGCTCAGTCGGTTAAGTGCTGACTCCTGATTTCTGCTCAGGTCATGATGTCACGGTCTGTGAGTTCGAGCCCTGCAATGGGCGCGGTGCTGACAGCGCGGGGAGGCTGCTTGGGGTTCTCTCTCTCCCTCTCTCTCAAAATAAATAAATAAACATTAAAAACAATAAATACAATTGTAAGCAGAGAAGACACAAGGTCCAGTTTGCTTGCTAAAAATATCCCTCTGGCAAATATATAAATTTGAGGTTTGGGTGGGAGGCAGGAGATAACATAGGCAGGAAACAGCCATGTGCAGAGGCGGGGGGGTGGGGGGGTGGGGAGTAGGGGGGCGGGAGACCTGAAAAAAACATTAGGTTGGAAAGATCTCTACCCTTAGGAGCTGACAGCCTAGGAAGGAGGGGCCTGCATAAATAAATGAGGGTGCTATGGTACCCCAGACACCGGAACAAAAGTATGTGGGGGTCCCGGGGCCCAGAGAAGCCAAGCGACTTGCTCGAGGTCGCCCAGTGAAATATTGGCAGAGCTGGGACTCACCTCCAGGCTCTGACCCGTCGGACACGGTGAGCGGCAGGATCCCCCCGGCCCCCGTGTCCATCCCCGGCTCCCGGGCAGTGCTGGCGTCCCAGCCACACCAGAGGTCCTTGCAGAGCAAATAAATAAACCTCTGTGACGTCGGCGGCTCTTGCACATGCTGGTAATTTCCACAGTGAAGGTCCGTGTCGGTTACCACGTGCGCTACTTCCGTGAGAAACGCTGGGGCTCTGAGCCGGGAGTGCAGCGTTCTCCCGAGAGGGTGCCGGCAGAGGGTCCCCAGCGAGGGCAGGCTGGGGGGGGGGGGGACGGCGGCGGGGGGTCGGGAGGACGGCGGCGGGGGGGGGAGGACGGCAGTGCAAACGGTCCCCGGCCCGGAACGTGGTCCCTCTGAGGCCCCGCAGCGCTCGCCGGGTCAGTGAGCGCTCAGCAGTCAGCTTGACGTGGAAACCAGCGTTCCGGGCAATCTGTGGCTGGTCAGTCCGGGGGNACGCTGGGGCTCTGAGCCGGGAGTGCAGCGTTCTCCCGAGAGGGTGCCGGCAGAGGGGTCGGGAGGACGGCGGCGGGGGGGTCGGGAGGACGGCGGCGGGGGGTCGGGAGGACGGCGGCGGGGGGGGGAGGACGGCAGTGCAAACGGTCCCCGGCCCGGAACGTGGTCCCTCTGAGGCCCCGCAGCGCTCGCCGGGTCAGTGAGCGCTCAGCAGTCAGCTTGACGTGGAAACCAGCGTTCCGGGCAATCTGTGGCTGGTCAGTCCGGGGGAAAGGGGGAAAGTCACAAGCCCACACCCGTTGTGTGTGTGTGTGTGTGTGTGTGTGTGTGTGTGTGTGTGTGTGTGTGTCGGGGGGGCGGTCTACGACAGTTGCTGGTCATCTGGGTCGTCTGGGGTTCATCCCAGTTCAGGCCTGGCTAAACCAGCCAACATCTCTCCTCTCCCGTGGGCAAACCGCATCTCCGATGAGGTCTGAACCTCTCTCGAGAAAGTCCTGTCTTGGTGTTATGGGCTGGACTGTGTCCCCCTGCCCCAATTCCTATGTTGAAGTCCTAACCTCCTGTACTTAAGAATGTGACCGTAGGGGCGCCTGGGTGGCTCTACTTGGTTAAGCGTCGGACTTCGGCTGGGGTCATGATCTCCCAGTTTGTGGGTTCGAGCCCCACATCAGGCTCTGTGCTGACGGCTCAGAGCCTGGAGCCTGCTTCGGATTCTGTGTCTCCCTCTCTCTCTGCCCCTGCCCTGCTTGCGATTTATGTCTCTCTTTCTCTCTCTCTGCCCCTCTCCCCTGCTCACACTGAATCTTTCTAAAGTAAATAAAAATGAGTAAACACTTTTAAAAAAAAGAAACATGAATTGGTTAATTAAAATGATTTAACTGAGGGGGCTCCGGGTGGTTCAGTCGGTTAAGCGTCTCACTTCACCTCGGGTCATGATCTCACAGTCCATGAGTTTGAGCCTGGCATCGGGGTCTGTAGCACAGACCTGGAGCCTGCTTCGGATTGTCTGTCTTCCTCTCTCTGCCCCTCCCCTGTTTGTGATTTGTATCTCTCTCTCTCTCTCTAACATAATTAAGCATTAACAATTTTTTAAAAAACATGACTGTATTTGGAGATGGGGTCTTTAAGTTATATTGAGGTCACAGGGGTGAGTCCTAATCCCATATGACCTGTGTCCCTATAAGAGGAAATTGGGAAATAAATAAACTATTAAAAACTTAAATTAAAAAAAGGGGCGCCTGGGGGGCTCAGTTGGTTAGGTGTCTGACTTCGGCTCAGGTCAGATCTCACAGTTTCTGGGTTTGAGCCCCGCATCAGGCTCTGTGCTGACAGCTCAGAGTCTGGAGCCTGCTTCGGATTCTGTGTCTCCCTCTCTCTCTGCCCATCCCCCACTCATGCTCTGTCTCTCTCTGTCTCAAAAATAAAACTATAAGAAAATTTTTAAATAAAAAAGAAATTGGGACACAGATACACACAGAGGGAAGACCATGTGAGGACACAGTGAGAAGGTGGCTATCTACACACCAAGGAGAGAAGCTTCAGAAAGAACCAACTCTGTGGACACCTTGATCTTGGACTTCCAGTCTAGAATTGTGAGAAAATAAATTTCTGTTCCTTAAGCCACCGTCTTCCTCCGTTCCAGCTAATATAACAAATATAACAAAACACCACCGACTGGGTGGTGTATAAACCATAAGTGTGTGTTTCTCAGGCTCAGCAGGCTGGGGAGTCCAACGTGTGGCACCAGCATGGCCGCACTGGGGTGAGGGGCCACTTCCTGGTTCGTAGCTGGCGTCTTCTTGCTGTGTCCTCACATGACGGAAGGGGTGAGGCCATCTGTCTGGAGTCTTTTTTATAAAGGCACTAACCTCATTCAGGAGGCTCCGCCCTTATGACTTAATTAAGCACCTTCCAGAGGCCCCACTGCCAAATACCATCCCACTGGGCAAATACCAACCCACTGGGGTTAAGAGAGCGCAAGCATTCTGACCAGAGCACAGCCTGGGCAAATACACCGGGTCCCCTCCCTCAGCCCCCGCACACCTTGTAGTTTCCTTATATCTTATACTCTTTTATCCTACTGAATGATTTTTCATATTAGACTTCCTGTTTGAAGGCACAAAGCCCGACCCGGGGCTCAAACCCACGAACCGTGAGATCATGACCTGAATGTAAGTCAGACGCTCAACCGACTGAGCTACCCTGGTGCCCGCGTAGACACATTTTTTTTCAAGATTTAAGAGTGAGGGGCGCCTAGGTGGCTCAGTCGGTTGAGCGTCTGACTTCCGCTCAGGTACTGATCTCTGGTTTGTAAGTTCGAGCCCCGCATCTCGGCTGTCAGCACAGAGCCCGCTTTGGATCCTCTGTCCCCCTCTCTCTGCCCCTCCCTCCCCTGCTCCTTGTCATTCTTGCTCTCTCTCAAAATGAATAAATAAACTTAAAAAGAAAACGTCTCCCAGTCTAGTTGCCCAAGCAAATGTCTAATCCGATGAAATCAGTTTCAAAGATGTTTAGAAACAAAGCACCTTCAACCTTCATCCCCAGTGAGGACTTTCTCTTTCCCGGGCTTGGGGGCAGGAGCGCTGCTCCCTTCTTTGCTCAGCCCGGCCACCACCTGCCTTGTCCTGTTTGGTGATGAACCTGCACCTTCTCTGGGCGTCAGGAAACGACATGCTGTGACAGGCAGAGAGGACCAGGGGGTTTGTCAGTGAGGCGGCTCCGATTCTGATTCGGGGAGAACCGCCAGTCAGTGCAACACGCCCCCCACCCCCACCCCCGCCATGGGCAGCCTGCGAGGGGCGGGATGCCCCTCCATGTGCCCCAGCCGTGGCCCCTCCGGGACTCTGCTCCTGTCGATTTCGCCGCCCCTCCCCACACCAGCCCCGGGTGACAGTGCGCTCCCAGGGATGGGGTCACCAGCCCCCGTGACCTGAACGTGGGGCAGCGATCCTCCTCTGTAGCTCTCGTTCCTTCTTGGCTAAACTCGTGCACTAGCCTCCCCACTGGCCTCCCCACTGGCCTCCCTGCCCTGTGGCGTGACTGGCACTAGGGGGCGTCCTCTGCCAGAGGGCCCGCAAGGCAAGCTGGCTCCTCCTCTCCTGCGGGGGTGGGGTGGGGGAGGGGCTTGCAAGAGATCTCCCACCACAGGTGGCAAGGCTCTCTCTTGCCGGCCTCCCAGGACCCTGTGCTCTGAGGCCAACCTCCACCTGGACCGGCTCTGTTAGAGGCCCAACTCCCGTTCAGGCCGTGCTCATACACGCGACCCTTTAGACCAGCTCTGGGCTGGCACTCAGCCCTTGCCGCCCGCCCCCCGTCCTCCAGGCCCTCGGGGTCACAGTTTCACCCCTCGAGGGCAGGAGACTGGCTCCTTCCGCTCCGCTGACACTGATGGCCCAGTCTCTTGCTTTATCTTTTTTTTCATCTTTTAATTTTTAATTTTTTTTAAATTTTTAAATTGTTTTTTTTTACAAATAGTTTATTGTCAAGTTGGTTTCCATATAACACCCAGTGCTCATCCCCACAATGTTCACGAGCACACATTAGACCCCAGTCCACTGTGCCCCACTGACTGCAAAGGACATGCACCAAGTGCCCTTGAGCAGGCTCCTTGCAGCACCACTTCAGGGCTGGGTGCCAACTTCTCTCCTGGGCAGAGTGAGGGCCGTGGCGAGAGGGAGGGTTGGGGACACATCTACCATCTCTAAAGAAAATCCCACGGAGGTAAGCAAACCCAAACCAGATTTTAAGTAGTCAACACCTATCTGGATCTGCTCAGGCAGCTATAACAAAATATCACTGACTGGGAGGCTTCAACAACAGACAGTCATTTCTCACCGTTTTGGAGGCTGGGAGTCCAAGATCAAGGTGGCCACAGAGTGACTGGTGAGAGATGACTTTCTTGCTGTTGGGCTCATGTGGCCTTTCCTTGGTGCACATGAATGCAGAGGGGCTGGGAGGAGGGGGGAGAGGAGAGGAGAGGGAGAGAGGGGGAAGGGGGAAGAGGGAGAGAGAGATGCTTCCTTTTCTTATGAGGACACTAATCCCATCATGGGGTCCCACCTCACGACCTCCTCTAAGCCTAATTACCTCTCAAAGGCCCCACCTCCGACTCGCATCAGTCTGGAGATTAGGGCTTCGGCATCGGGAGGTTGGGGGACACACTCAATCCATAGCACCTCCTTGCTACCAAATCCACTGTGAACATCCTGTCTCCCCTATAGATTTCAAGTAAGATCTGGCTCTATATACTGTTTCATACTCTTTGCCCACATTCACAATATGTTGTCTTCCTGCGTTGTTACATATTCTTTCACAAAAATTTCATAAATAACTACATGATGTTCTAGAAATTCGTGTTTTTTTTTAAATGTTTTTTATTTATTTCTAGGAGAGAGAGAGACAGCGTGAGCAGGGGAGGGTCAGAGAGAGAGGGAGTCACAGACTCTGAAACAGGCTCCAGGCTCTGAGCTGGCAGTCAGCACAGAGCCCGACGCGGGGCTCGAACCCACGAACCGTGAGATCATGACCTAAGCGAAAGTCGGATGCTTAACCGACTAAGCCACCCAGGCGCCCTAGAAATTCGTGTTTTTGAACACAGTGAGTGGTTCCAGGATTTTGCTATCAAAATCGAGATGTCCACAGTATTTGAATTCAAAGAAGTTCACTAAAAAGAAGAAAAGCCCAAAAATGCAAAAACGAATCTCCATCATGCACACGCTGTGCTACTGTTAGTCTTGTGAACTGTAGTGATCAGCAAAAGGCGGTGTCAGGCGGTCGCAGGGAGGCTGTTCCCCGGCTTTGAAAGTGGGGGCAAGGTAAGCACGAGTCCAGGGGAGGATGGCGAGAGGTCACACCGCAGAAAGCAGGCGAACCTCTTTGCTGACAAACGCGCCTTTCTCTCCTCGCCGCTTCCTCTGGGTTGGATCTCCGACCCGTCCAACAGATCAGAAAGCAGAGGTTCACACCAAAGACAGAAGGATGCCGGGGCGGGAGCCATGAGCCCGGGACGCTTTCAGGTGAAACAAAGGCAAAGCTTCTGGAAGGTCACCTGGGCAGCTGGTTGAAATGTGGAAAGCCAGGCTGAGTGTGGCTCCTGGCCAAGTAGGGAAGGAGGCAAAACGGGAGGAAAAATATCCAGACTCGTGCATTCACCTAAGAAGCAGGAGCGATTTTCGGACTTTTGTGTTCATGCCCATATACTGGAGCTTATTCCATCATGGACGGGCAGATCACTGGAAACGCCTGATGTATATATCTATATAGGGTGAATTCAGCGCTGACAGGAAGACTCTGGGTTCCTCTTTCTCAGGGTTAGCTTGCAATCTGGTGTGATTTGGTTACAGGGACTTCACAAGGATTTTTAGCCTTGTGGTTTTTCAGATGTGACTTCTGTTTCAGGGAAAGGTTAAGAATCTCTCCAGCGCAGTCAAAAAGGTGGGACATGCAAGTCTGTTTCCCGAGCCTCTGCCTGAATTAATTATATGCTTGCTTTTCTCTCTGTCCCCTTTTCAGAGGCTAAGCTTAGGAGAAAACTGGTCCCTTATACCAATCTTACAGCAGCAACATACGTTATTCTAATGTGATTCATCTCCAGCTACAGCTCTAATGCTCCCTTGCCTGGAGCAGCAAGAGGGATTGATTTCCCTTGGGTAGGGCCAGGCTTTTATGCTGTATTTTTTATTTCTTGGGTCAGTATGTCTTCTTCCTTTAATTGCGGCTTAGGGAAAATCTGCCATAGCCTGTATCGACTTCCCCTGATGCGCCAGCTCTGACAGCTTCAATAATCAGGCAGTCTGTTCATCCGCTGCTCTGTAAGCTGGGGGAGGAAGCACCGAAACACACCACTAACCAGTCTCTTGTGAACACAGGCAGAAGGCTCAGTGAAAAGACTGAGCAAAAGACTTACATAGAACTCCTTTCTGCCAGTCGGACTGATCGATTTCATGTTCGGCCTTCACTGAGACTTCTAACTCTTGAGCAAATGGTCAGTCCTATGGGCATGACATTAGCAATGAAAGTGATTTTTAGGGGCGCCTGGGTGGCTCCGTTGGTTAAGCGTCCGACTTCGGCTCAGGTCATGATCTCGCGGTTCGTGAGTTCAAGCCCCACATTGGGTTCTGTGCCAACAGGTGGTAGCTTGGAGCCTGCTCTAGATTCTCTCTCTCTCTCTCTCTCTCTCTCTCTCGCATTCCCTTGCTCATGCTGTGTGTGTCTCTTTCTCTCTCAAAAATAAACATTAAAATTTTTTTAAAGAGTGATTTTTAAACAAAGAGATGAGACTGTTCTCGGAACGATTTTCCCATCAAGGTAGCCCCAATGGAAGGTGCTAAACATGAGTATTCCATTATTGTTCAAAAACCGCTGGGACTCTTCTGACTTAGGTAGTGACAGTATATTCTATGGAACAGCCATAGCGACACACTATGTATATCTTTCATGGGTGGATTTGCTTTTGGGAAATAGTTCAGAATCACCCATAAACCAATCAGGTGAATGGATTGAGCTGATTGATACCACCTGGGTGTTGAAAATAAAACATGATTTTACAACATAGCAAAGCTGGTGTGTGTGTGTGTGTGTGTGCCCTTGATGGTAATTTCAAAAGAATAATTTAGAAATGTTTATGAAAGACTGATAAATGTTTATAAATGTTTAACTAAGACATGTATTTTAGGAAACTTTATATGACTCTGACAGAGGGGGTGATTATTTTGAAAGTCAGCATTCACTCGGATTTGTAAGTTTTGATACATTCACTTAAAAAGTTGGCTCCTTTTACTGATTCAATAAAGAAAACCAGTTACAATTAACACTTACTGGACAAAATAGAGGTTGGTTTCTCTTTCACCTAAAAGTCTGCCGGACAGGATGGTGGGTCTGGTCCGTGAGATCCTCGGAAAGCAGCTTCCTTCCAGCTCATTGCTCTGCCACCCCCCGGACGTGTCCCTCATCCTCACATTCCAAGCCTTGCTCTGGGCATCACATCCACGGAGACATCTAGAAGTCTCTGCAGGAGGACTCCTAACTGTGGTCCTGTAACTGCCCTACTCACATCTCATTGGCCAGAACCTTGTCACATGACCACATCTAGCTGAAAGGGCTTATGGGAAATGTAGTCTTTATCCCGGGCAGCAAAAGGCAGGGCTTCTATTACTGTGAAAGGACCTGAGAGCAAACATTAGGATTGACAGCTGACAGTCTACACCACAATTACTGGTATCTTACATTTTAGTGGAGATTGAATCAGAGATACCACTTGTCACACTACCCTCTTGACAGAAATAATAAGTTTAGTTCTATTTACCTATCATTTCATAACCATTAAAAAAAGGACTTGTGCCATGTGCATTATATATGTTATTTTATTTAATTTACCCGACAGTCTATATGACACACACTAACATCCGCATTTAACAGATGAGAAGACAGATTTAGGGATGTAAAAATCCCAGAATGCCTGAGATCCCATGGTTAGAAAATGGCCAAGTCAGATTTTGAATTCAAAACTACCCACTTCCAGAGACTGGGCCCTTAACCCTGATGTTATTCCAAAGAAGGGAAAGATCTTGGAGTTAATCTCCTACCAGGACTCTGGGCCCCAAATGTTAATGATGTTTGGAGGAATGTTAAAGCTGAGGTTTAGCAGTTAACAAAATTTAACAAGACTGAGGGGCCTGCTATGAGTAGGAGGTACTTGGATCAGGTTAATTTGTCAGCTCCAAGGTGGGATGAGAAATCTCCCAGTGTGACGCCCCAGAGCCCCTTCTTATCAGTTGACTTTGGATGCTAATTCCCCTCATTCTGCCAGTGTGGACTCAGGAAGGGAGAAAGGGAGGGAGGAAGGAAGGAAGAAAAGTAAAAGAAAAGAGGAGAGAGAGAGAGAAGGGAGGGATGGGGAGGGGAGGGGAGGGGAGGGGAGGGGAGGGGAGGGAAGGGGAGGGAAGGGGAGGGAAGGGGAGGGAAGGGGAGGGAAGGGAAGGGAAGGGAAGGGAAGGGAAGGGAAGGGAAGGGAAGGGAAGGGAAGGGAAGGGAGAGTTTTCCATGGCTGGACTAGTATCGTGATCAAGCCAGCCTGGTGCTCCTCATTATTACAAACAAGCTCAGCGACATTTAAACATTTCCAGAGCTGGGCAATGACAGCCCTGTCCCAGAACAACATGTCCTGGCCAAGCACTCAGGCTGAACCTTCAGCAGGAAGAGGAAAAAGAACTCTATTTTTTTGGCCGCCCTTTTCAACAGAAACATAACGAAAGAGAATTTAGTACAGGAAGTGGCTAGTGGCTACTGATTGCCTTTTTGGTCCGGAAAAATTCCAATTTCACTTCTCTGAAGACACTGTGTTCTGTGAAAGGTGTCACTTCCTTTCCTGCTCAATATGTGGTGCTGATGACCAAGGGCCAAGCAGACAAGTGTGAGCCCAGGAGAAGGGGAGGCGGGTGGGGGTGGGTCTCAGCTGCCAAACTTCTGAAGCTGTTTTCTTAGAGGCCCTGACAGAACTTACCTGCTGAAGATCTCATACCCTGTATTCTTTTCATGAAGGAGAAAGAGCAGTGGTGTCTGCCTAAATCTTAAACAGCCTTATGGAATAAACCCCAAACTTCTGAAAGCATTAATACTGTCATACTTTGAGGGTTATAAAAGAAATTGTGACTTCAGTGGGGCTGAAGCAGGTGTTATAGAATAATGTGTGGTGAGCAGTCACGGAATGCTAAGAAACTCAGAGGTTCCTCTCAAAAGTCCTTCGGTTTAGGACAGACAGTAACACCCTCATTCTCCACTTCCCAGGCGCCTACACACCTCCTTAACCTGGTCAGTGCTCTGGGGCACCACCATCAGTCTCTCAGCTCAGGGACAGACAGGAGAGAGGATGTGGGAGCCTGGGGTCTTTGCTGTCCTGGTCTTTCTGGAGTGTGAGGGCCAAGTTGCTGATGCATTGTTACAAGGCAGTGGGAGCTCGATTTCTTTGGCAAGTACGGCATCTTTTCCTTGGAACTGTTTTAAAAAAAATTTTTTTTTAAATGTTTATTTGTTTTTGAGAAAGAGACAGAGCATGGCTGGGGGTGGGGTGGGGGGGAAGGGGGCAGAGGCAGAGAGGGAGACGCAGAATCTGAAGCAGGCTCCAGGCTCTGAGCTGTCTGCACAGGACCTGATGCGGGGCTCAAACTCATGAACGGTGAGATGGTGACCTGAGTTCAAGTCAGACACCCAACCGACTAAGCCACCCAGGTGTCCCCTTGGAACTGTTGTTTGATGTTGTTAAGGTCTAAAGTCAACTCTGTCTACTTGTCTTGGGTCACAGAGAGTAGAGGTGACATGCTTTGCTCAAATAACATTATTTACCCCTGGGCTCTCCACTTCCATCTCTACGTAGACGACACACAAATCTCTAACGCCCCATTATTGAGAGATTGATTGATTGATTCATTCATTCAGTTTGTTTATTTCCTCAAATAAAGGGTGTTTTTTTAAATGTTTATTTATTTATTTTGAGAGAGAGAGAAAGAGGGTACGAGCAGGGAAGGGGGAGAGAGGGAGAGAGAGAATCCCAAGCAGGTTCCATGCTGTCAGAGCCGAGCCCAGTGCGGGCCTCCATCCCACGAACTGAACTGTGAGATCATGACCTGAGCTGAGATCCAGAGTCAGAGGCTTATCCTACTGAGCCACCCATGAGCCCCACAAATAGGTGTTTTTACTTTTTATTTTATTTTTGAGAGAGAGAGAGACAGAGTGCAAGTGGGAAAGGGGCAGAGAGAGAGAGGGAGACACAGAATCTGAAGCAGGCTCCAGACTCCGAGCTGTCAGCACAGAGCCCGACGCAGGGCTCGAATTCATGGACGGCGAGATCATGACCTGAGCTAAAGTCAGACGCTTAACTGACTGAGCCACCCAGGTGTCCTCAAAAGGGTGGTTTTACTAAACCATGGGGACAGGACGTGTGGGCAGAAAGAGCTGCACTGGGGTTGTGGTGGGTGACTGATTACATACCCTCAGGTTGGGAGGCATTAGGGACAGCTTAAGTCCCTAAGATATTTTGGAAACAAGGTTTCCAGGACCTTGAAGGGTTAGCTGCTGTTACGACAAGGTCATTACTGTTTAGTAAAAACTCAGTCCTGAGACCCTTCAGACGTATATCAGGGGGCCATAAGCTTGGAGTAGGATTGCCCCCATGGATCTCGGCGGTGGGTAGAGATAAAGGACTTTTTATATTTTTGTATGTTAAAGGGGACTTACAGGATGCCGGGGGTCGGGCTAATGTTAAGCTAAGATTGCCTCTTGCCCCCAGCAAAGTGTCCTCACCCAGGAAACTGAGCTCCGAGAGGAAGGTCCGTCTGTCTGTCTCAGGAACTGGTCACTGGGCTGTAGGCAGTAAGGACATTTATCTTCCTTTGCCTTAGTTTCCCACATCAGCAGCGATTTCCGGCGTGCTAATTTGGCCCCTGGCAGAGCCTGGCTCAAGTGGTGCTTAGTAAATACCCGTGGTGCGACCACCCTTCGGTGGCCTCCTTTGCGCACACATGTGGGTGTCTCGCAGGCCCGGTTTGGGGCACCTTGGCCTGGGCTCACGAGTGTGTCTGGGATAAGGTACCGTACACACTAATTACGAGCCCGGTGCCCGGTGCCCCGTGCCCATAGTCACAACCAGCCACCAAGAAACACTACCATATTGCAACAGTGCCTAGAAATCTGTAGAATGTTCCTGATTTGGAGCCCAGGAGAAAAGCACGCCCCGGCCTGCCAGGCTCTACTCGGGCCCAGAAGAGGCCACCCAGGTCTCCTAGTTCCCCTGCCCGCAAATCCAGCATCGCACTGGCTGCCCACTGCCCCCCAGCTGCCCCGGACCCCCTGGAAGAAAGGGGCCAGGGGGGCGGGTGGGTAAAAACTCTGCCTTGCCCGCCACGGGAGCGCCCCAGCACCACAGTCCAGGCGCGGACGGGGTCTCCCAGGCTGCCTGTAGTCCCCGAGTCCCCTGCAGCGGCTGCAGTGGCTGAAAAAGCAAATCCACGGGGTGCCGCCCGACGTCACTCACCGCTTTTCCCTCCACAGTCACCCTAACTGACCTTGAAGCTAGTTGCTCTGGGAAAAAGCCACGGCCCTGCTGCCCCGTTCCTCCCCAAGGTTCCTGTTAGTGGGAAAACCTGCCCCGGGTCACGGCGGAGAGGCTGGAAGAAGAGAGAACGCCGGTCCCCAGGGCCCTATTTCCTCGGTGCTGGGGGGCCCTTCTGTCCCTGGGCCGGGGGCTGCCTGTGGTGTCACCGGGACGTTGAGACGCACTCTCCCTCCCGCAGATCTGATCGTCATTGCCTTCTGGGTGAGCCTGGCATTCTTCGTCATGCTTCTCTTCCTCATCCTGCTCTACATGTCCTGGTCAGGGGCCTCGCACGTGAGGTGAGTGGGGGAAGGGGGTGCACACTCAGGTAAGTCACGTGTCTCAACGTTGAGCAGCGCGCGTCCACGCAGTCGGACAGTATTCGGCCACGAAAAGGAACGAATCGCTGAATCCTGCCGCAACACGGATGGACCGGAGTCACCGCGCTGAGTGGAAGAAGCTAGACACAAAAGGGCCTGTATCGTGTGACCAATTCCATCGCTAGGAAACATCTAGAATAAATAAACCTCGAGAGACAGAAAGCCCATTAGTGGTTGCTAACGGGGCCTGGGCTTCTTTTTCGGATGACAAAAATATTCTAAAGCCGACTGATGGTTGTACAACCCTGTGGATATATCAGAGATTTTCAGTTCTACGTTCTAGATGGGTGAACTCTGCCGTATATATCTCGATGAAGCTGGGCTCGATTTTTCTCCAAAAATAGAGCCTAAATGACCCCACATGCCAGTTAGGTCTTGCCAAACAACTCCCCAGGAAAATGGGACCCAAACGTAGGCATCTGTGACCACCATGTGCTATTGAATACCTACTGTATGCCTTAGTGGTTAAATTCGGGAAAATCCAGGAGCTCCAAGAAGTAACGAGCTAGTAATTAACTAACCTGGCTCGTTATACATTTTTAAAATGTTTGTTTATATTTGAAGAGGGGAAAGGGCAGAGAGAGAGGGGGAGACAGAGGATCTGAAGCCAGCTCTGCACCGACAGCAGTGAGTCCACTGTGGGGCTCCAACTCACGAGCGGTGAGATCATAACCCGAGCTGAAGTCAGTTGCCCAAGGCACTGAGCCACCCAGGTGCCTCTAGCGCATTGGATGTTAATTCCTGTGCCAGGCAACTGGCTCACCACACCCGATTTCCTCTTCTGGCTTAATCTGCCCCCCAACAGCTACTGCTGTCTTAATGACCATCCTAACAAGGGACCCTATGAAAAGGGGCCACCTGTCTCTGCCTTAGCTGATGGGATCAGGGCTGTGGCCAAACTCCCCTGAAACGTATGGCCCGGCAGAGGAGCTGGGGCTAGGTGGCAGAATGGTCCCAGACGAGGACTGGGGCCGGACACCATCGTGGGCCGAGCAGCCGTGCGGAGTGGAGACCGTGGCCCAGCAGAGGACGCCGGCAGCTGGGGGACGAGCAGCGCTGTTTGGAGAGGAAGGGATGGGAGCGGAAGCCCCTGAAAGATGGGAGGGCAGCCCCGCTACCTGGTGGCACCCCGCTCCCATCTGCGCAGGCCCAGACCCACCCCGAGGGGGCGCAGCGTCCCTGCCTCCACTCTGCCCTGCCCAGGGTGACTCACCACGTCACTTCCGGTTCCCTTTGGTCACGTGGGGAGGCAGGAGCCTGCTTCTGAGCAAATGAAGACTTCCATCCTTTTCTTCTAGTTTTTATAACTCTCATTAAATTCAGGCAGATTTACAGCCCCGAGAGGTACCTGGGGGGAAATGAACGAAACCAGCTTTCTGAGGAGGCTGGTGGCCAGCCCTGTGGGACAGGTTGCGCGCAAAAGCTCCCCCACCCAGGGGCACGCAGGTGGCGGTGGCCGTGGCCGTGGCTGAGAGCCCGTGCGTGTCTTCGGCGCTACAGCCAGACAGGGCAGATGGACGAGGCCGTCCCCGACGCCAGAGAGAGCAGCCTCCTGCTCTGTAACAGGCAGACCCCGGGTCTTCGGTGAGATTTGGGAGACGGCTGCTGAGGCGCTCCCCGAGGAGACGCTCTTTCCCCAAGTCCGTAGTATCCTGGGAAGGGAGGGCCCGGCTCCACCACGCCCCCTGCCTGGGCCTCGGCACTCAGTTAGGCTTGTTTTCTAGCCGCGCATCGCCTCATGTCATCCCGATGACTCCGAGGAGGTGGTCACGGGCCGAGGTCACGGATGAAACGGAAGGCAGGCAGGACGCGGCGGGCCAGCTCAGGCCAGGCGGCCGTGCCCGCTGCCCCTGGCACCTCACGCTCAGGAAGGGCATCGGGAAAGCAGATTCCCGGCTGAGATCTAGGTCGGCTGGAGGCAGATACCTGAGCTACACACTCAGACCTGTGGACGGAAGGCCAACCTTCCCACCCCTCACCCCCCCCACCTCCTGTCATGAATGGACACATGAAGGGGAAGTGAGCTCGGAGGGAGCTAGTGATCAACGTGGGGTCTAGGTCACCACTAAGCACGGCCTGGATCTTCCATTTCTGCACAAGGGTGACCTCTATGAGCTGGGCTGACTCTCCCCCAGGGTCTGCTCCCTGGGCAGAGATGCCCCTGCCCCCAGCGCCTTCTCTATGGGCTTTGGGCAGGCAGGAGGGTATAATGAGAAAGCATCCAGTAAGTTCTCTCACCGGCTTTGATGCCTGCCTCCCATCCGCTCTGTCTACAGGAACAACGCCCAGCACCGCCCAGCACGCCCCTGGGGCCATGGCTTTAAGCTCCCGCTCTGCATCCGGAGGCGGCCTGCAAGCTGCCCCGAGTGTGGGCACCGAGCCACACAGCACAGCATCCCACCCTGAGTGGCGGCAGCGGCCGGAGCCCCTCCATCCTGCCCCGCAACCCACCACCCTGCTCTCTTCCGGAACCAGGCTTCGAAGGGGACCCCCACAGCAGCAGCCGAAACAGGAACAAGCATGGGGGACCTCTCCCTGAAGATGGAACTCTCAGTTGTAGCACTGACACCGGTGGACTGGTGAGCTCAGACCAGGCTGGACATGCATGTGCCTTCAGAAAGCCTGCTCACATGTAGCAGGGGGGGTGACGGGGTCACAGAGGCGCTGACATGCATCATGTGAGGCTGGCACTAGCCCATCCAGCACAGGGAAGCAGCCCAGAAACTGCTGAGTTTTAGCACCTTTAACCTGCATACTTTGGTAAGGGGAGAAAAATAAAACATACGTGAATTAAAAAAACCCATTTGCTTGCTAATCTTCATTGGGCCACTTTTTAGCTTCAACTACTACTCCTGCAATATCTACCAACCCTGAGTTCCAAGCCGACTGGAACCTTCTTCAGGACACCCGGGAAAGGCCTGGGAAGTTCTTTCCTATCCCCCACCAACACCCACTCTTACCAAGACAGGGCACACACACCTGCCACCGGGTCTCACTCCCAACCTCCCCAAAGCCTTTAAAAGACAGAGCCCAAGGGGAGGGGGTCTGCACCAGAATGTGCAGAGGGGTCCCACCTGGGCGGCTTTCCGTGGCCTCTGGTGTGAGGCCTCCGAAGGAGCCCCACGGCTAGCACCCAGCAGCCCGGCCCTGGCAGGGAGGCAGCACCCGAGTGCGAAGCGCAGATGCCCCAACCCTTGGGCTGACGATCACTTCCCCACACCACGCAGGCTCGGCCCCACCGGACTTGGGGGCGGTGGGTTAGAAAGGGAGAGGAGGGAGGGGGGACTCATGAGCTCCAGAGACATAGGAAAGGGGTGAGAAAGAATACGAGGCTTTTCTAACTTGACTCTAAAAGTCAGATCCTGACATGGGAATGTTCTCGGAAAACACTGTTGCAGGTGTTTTGGAGGGAGGGTCCGCTCCCTGCTTTCGAGACAATGAGCCCACAGGCGGCAAAAGGTCTGGAGGTAGACAGGCGTCATTCGTATCCTGGTTAAAAATCTGAGGTCATTAAAAACAACCAGAAATGAGTCGCAGTCCTCAGGGGTCCGGCATGCGGGAGGGACGTGGGCCACGCAAGCTCCCAGGCCACGCCGTGATCCCACCGGGTTTGCGGCCGCTGCGCCAACCGCTAAGGGAATGTTAAGAATCACATCCAGACCTCTCAGACCTCTTAGACACAGGCTTCTGTGAAATGAAATGACCACTTACCATCAATAAGCAAAACACAAAACCTTAACAAAAATAGACATTTATTAACAAGTTATAAAACCCCAAATCCCCCCTTTGAAACAATGTTTTCCAAAACACAGGCTTTCTTCCCAAGGCAGAGGTCAAATCACTTTTATTCTGTGAGGATTTAGCCGAACATCCTTTTATTTACTAAAATAATCAACACCGGCTCATTCACTCCAAAGGCCTGCAAAGCTGTGTAGGACTCCTGGAAAGGTGGGCGGAGCTTCACTTGTCCGCGCTGATGCGGAATCTGACGCGATCCAGTCTCCGACATCGTAGCTTTAACAAGCTTTAACATCCACAACCCCCTTGGTGTGCAGAGGCGTTACCTCGGCTTGAGGGGTTTTCTGGAAAGAGCATCGAGGCTGAGAGGGTCTTCCCTGTGTGAGCACCGCAGGGCCTGCCCGGGAGCACCCAGGCCCGCGATGGCTCTGACCGCCATGTGGCAGGGTCGCCGGAGCTTATAAGCCAACTTCGCTTGTCAGGAAACCGAGTCCGTACCTACAGAACTTGTCCTTTTACGTGCTTTCCATGGAGATCCTGGACTCAACTGACCTTCTAGAACCAGAAGGCGCCAGACGGCAGGGCATCAAGCCTTGGGGACCGAGGCGGCAATGCCCTTGCAGAGTGTGACGACGGCCTCCTCGTCACCCCTTGGTGCGTCTTCTGTGGCCTCACGGATCATCTGGATGTGGCTGAGGAGGGTGTCGGGCCGCTGAGCGCCCAGCCAGATGTCCTTAATGTACAGAGACACCAGGAACGCAGCGGCGGCTGAGGAAGAGGGGGACGACACGGCCATTAGGACACCAAGCTACCCTGCCGGGACACAAGTCACCCCCGCCACATGCCTGAGGACACGGGAGCTTTGCTCGGTGCCTCAATGGTGCCACGTGCCTCTGGTAATGGGAGGTGAGCACGTGTTCAAATGAATTCTGCTTCAGTTTGGGGTTAATCTTTTTTATTTTCAAAATTCACCTTTTTATTTGATCAACGTGTGTGGAACGTAAAACAAGTTACTACAAGCCCAGTTTCTCCAGGGTTCTGACCACCTGAGCTCAGAACCAGACTTGAGGTCTGAAAAGAGGTTCCAAGGATCACTTTACACTTTTGGTCAAAACACTCCACTCCCTGACAGCGTCCAGAGAAGAAGAGGTCACCCCCTGGAGGAGAGGGGGGGTTTCACCTGCCCCGGCTGCTGGCCCACCCCCTCTCCTGCCCCCTTACACCCCTCCATGAAAGGCACAGCCCTCTGTGATGGAGGAGGCCACATGCATGTGCTCAGCCTCCCTCTCTTCTCTTACGGCCTTTTAATGCCTCTGCTGCTGGTTCACTCGTTCATTCCTGCGCTTAATCCTTCACTAAGCACCTGCCAAATGCCCAGCACAGAAACTCTGTGCATATTTTCATGCTTGTGCACATATACACAAATCTGCACAAATGCACATGTGCACACCACACACGCATCTGTGCCCACTCATCCACCCGCACGTGCTGTGAAGCGTCATCTGCACTGGAGCACCGGCCGACATGAAGGAGAGATGCCGCCCCGCAGCGGTTCCCACGGAACACGCTTCTCCACTGCAAACACACTCTCTCCTCACCGGGCTTTTCCTGGACACCAGAGGCTTCCTCTCCCTTCTCGTTCACGGTCCCATGGCAAACAGGGTTTGGGTTGGGCCCCATCCACTCTTCATCACGAGTGCCCCGGACAGGCTCTAAAAGCCAGGAATGGCTCCAGACCCCAAACCCAGAGGCGCATCCCTTCGGCCTATGACCGGCGACCCAGCCTCACCTCGAGTGGCTCCATCTTGCTCCCTCAGGGACGAGAGGCAGAGGGCCTCGACGGCGGGGCGGAAGGCGCTCCCCGCGGGGCCTGGGGCCGCCAGCCGCAGCAGGGCCGCGTTAAACCCGCAGGCCGCACCCTGTGCGGGGCCCGCCAGCCGCTCGGCGCTGCAGGCCCGGCTGTGCAGCTTGAAGAGGCTCCTCCGCGTGGCGCCGTCCGCGAGCAGCTCCGCCACGACCGCCGGCTGCAGCACGATGTGGCTCTCCAGCCAGCCAAGGAGTCCCGAAGGCTCGGCCCCGCCGGGCGGGCGCTCGGCCACCGAGCGCAGCACCCAGCGGGCCACCAGGGAAGCGGCGGTGGCCGCGAGGCCTGGTGCATCACTCTCGGGGCCGGTGCTGTCCTCCGGGCCCCGGTGTGCCGGCCCCCAGTGGGTCAGTATGGACGTCAGGAGGCCCCTGCACGTCTCCAGGGTGGCTGCCTGCGGCTCGGAGTCAGCTGCCTCCAGCGTCTCCTCGGGCCTCCTCCTCCGGCCCCGCGGGCCCCTGGCTCGGGCGGGCACGGCAGGTTTGCCCTTATCCTTGAGCATCTCTGCGGTACACAGGGAGGAAGGTGGTGAGACTGCTGGTCCCGCCCCCTCACAGCTGGGGGGGGGAGACGGGGGGGGGCTCCTCGGTCCCCAGAGCTCGACCCCCGCTCAGCCCCCACAGGACGTGTTCCTACCCCGGGAACTCCACCCAGGCATGTTGCCCTCACGATAACCCACTTCATCTTCACCGCGGCCAAAGCTGCCCCTCCCCCACCCGGCGGGCACCCCCGTGGCAGGGCCAGACCTCAGGGCTACGAGCACGGGCATGCCCCGCTCTGAAGCCTCGTCAGCTTGGGAGATGCCGCTCAGAGAGCGGAAGCGCTGGGTGCTCTGTGGGGAGCTGAGCAGTCTGGGGAAGGGCAGATAGCTGGGCCCCGTCTGGACACTCACTCAGTAGCTCCCTGACTTGGTATTTCTCAATGGCCGCTCGCAGGTCCTCCTGGAGCTTGGCATCTCTCTCGACGAGGCTCCATTTGTGCAAGAGGACGAGCACATCCTTTGTGGATAGCACTGCCTCGTTCACCGTGAAGCGGTTCATATCCTTGAAAGCTTGTATGACGGCGGCCCGGTACCTCAGCACGGACTCAAGCGCCCCGAAGAAGCTGGTCAGCTGGGCGGAGGCCAAGGTGGGCCTGTTGGGAGCCAACGTCACAGAGTGAGCAAAAGCTGTCTCCTCGGTCAGGACCGGGTTGGCTGGGCAAGGCCACAGACCCAGAGGGTCAAACGGCCCACTTGGGACCGGAGTGTGCCTTTTCAACAGAAATGGAGCACGGAACCAGCCCAACGAACAGGAAAAATCCAGCCACCCGGGAGGCGCAGCGGGGATGGGACTGGAGTCTGACGTCTGTGCTAGAGGAACGGAAATCTCTCACAAACCATGGCTGATGGGGAGAGTGAGGCAGACAGAGTGTGAGCGTCTGGGCACCAGCCGCCTAACACGAGTCTGTAGGCCGGTGACTCCCCACCCGTGGCCCAGCCAGACGATGGGCTCTGGCAGGAAATACACTCTGAACCCCAGGGAATTTAAAACTCGATAGCATCTGCTCCACACGCTTTGAAAATTATTTCAAACTGCAATCAGTCCTCAAAAACCAACCTGTTTTCCGACAACCCCAAAATGAGAAACAGGTCTGTTGGGACTGACTTTACAACTTAATTCAAAAGAACCGAAGACCAAGTGCCTTGTTCTTTATCAAGAAAGTTTTCACTCTGAGGTTATAATCCATTTGTGATCCATCTTCTGGTTCCAGTGAGCACACCTCCGTTCCCAAGTCACAACCATGAGACTGTTTTCTCTAAGACAGCGGACTCTGAGGACGGTTTAGCTCTCTGAGGAAATCAGGAGCGTTATTCTAAGGGGTCATATGAAAAAACTGAAATTTTCAAGAAGATTCTTGGAGAAGTGAGTCTGTGCAGGCTACTGAAGGCAGAAGCAAGTCTGGGAATACGCTTTCTTAAGTTAGGGTGATGGAAAATATGTTCTTTCTACAAACATCTGAGTGCTTGAATCAAAATATCACGGTAGTTGTCTGCCTGCTAAAAATGACCGGGTAGAACAGGTTTTAGGTGTTTACAGGGGTAAGTTCTTGGGGTGTTGAAAGGAGCCTCATAAAGTTGAAGGAGAAAAGCAGAAACAACTAAAAATGGTTTCCTGACATCATCCACACTGACAGCAGCCCTGCGCCTCAGCCCCGTGAAGCTGTGACCCAGGGGACGGCTGGGCGGTGACATCCACAGGCGACACGGTCACGCCTGGCGGGGTAGGGGCTTACCTCAGGTGCTTTGTGAGCACCAGGAGAACATACAGGAACTCGTCGACCAGGTGCAGGGCGAGCAGCTTCGGGGGCTCCCGGGACCCTGGCTTGCAGGGAGGCGGGCCTTCAGACTCCACTCCCTTGTCCCCCAGGTTGGTCACCCACAGCGTGTGCAGCAAGGAGATTATGCTGGACAGCAGCTGGGTCTCCAGAAACCTGAAACCAAATATGGAAGGCTCGCTGTCACGCCCTCTCCTCTCAGCGACCTCGGTTGGAGCAGGGGTGTGTGTGGGGGCTGGGGGGCTGGGGGAGGTGGAATGTGGGGACACATGCCCACAGTGGCAGCCCCCAAAGTCACAGGATCCACGTGAAAATGGAGAGCCTGCCTTCCAGATGCTGTAGCACGGGGCAGGGCCCCAATCCTCCTTCCTGGCAGGTGATCGCTGGAGAGGATGGATGGTTCGGCCCATTTCCGGCCGACACTGAAGCCATCAGTAGACACCGCGGTCTCCGCCCCACCCTCTCCCCACCCGACACCCTGCTCGCACACAAGGCGCTTACTTGCTCTCAAGGATGTGTAAGATCCACGTTAACAGGCTATAGTCCCGCAGAATCTCATAGGCAGACTGGGGGTCCCGGGCAGCGTTCTGCAGAATTTCCAGAATCCAATTCTGAAAACCCAAAACAAAGAATTACTTGTCGGTAGGGAAACCAAACTTACTTGATCAAAGGAACAACTTAGATAATGTAACAGTATGTCGTATCCATGTCCGGGTGCAGGTTGCACGAGAGACTTGCTCTACTGCCTAAGAGTGGTGGCCGTGGCCAGGGGACACAGATGTCCACAGCAGGTGCCGGGCCCTTGGGCTGCCTGCCCCTGCTAACCCATCATCAGGGACAAACCCACAGGCACAAAGGCACGGCTCGGAAAGCACAGGGCCCAGCCTGAGCCAGGGAGGGCCGGTGGACCCATTCTTAGGCCAACAGCTGGCGGCCCATTTTGTCCCTTCAGTTTCAGCATCTGGAAGGGAGGACCTAAGAATGAGGCCGCCCTTGAACGGTGAAGTGGGTGCCCTTGAATTCTCCCTCGTCCTGAGAAAGAACTACCCACATTCCGTTTCTTCCAGCGTGTTTCTTGCTTCTGACTCGCTCCTTTTTACACGTTTTACATTCAGTCAGACACAAAAGCTGACGGGGTTAGAAGTTAATCCAGATCCTGAAAGCTCTACCTACTCCCTTCTTCCAGCCACCCGAGGCACTGAGGACACGGACGCACGCACGCACGTGCATACGCACGCGCGCGCGCGCACACACACACACACACACACGAGCTCTCTGTTGAGGGGAGTTGCTCGCTGGCTGTGCGACAGACAGTTGGCTTCAACTCCTGGCTCCTGTTTCCTGGCTGAGTTTTGAGAAACTACAGCTTCTATGCATTTAGTGAAATTCTGGGGGCTCCAGAGGGTCCTGGCAAAAGCACGTCAGCCATCTATGGGGGTGATTTATTGCTAGACTTTGTAGCCAGCAACACAGGGAACAGCATCAGAGAAGGGCCGCGAGGAACAGCATGTCCCCAGGGGACAGGCGGCAGCGAGTGCCAGCCCTTTCCCTCGTGGGAAGTCAGCTCAATGTCACACGAGTGGGTCGGTCACGTCTAGGCTGGGGTGAGAATTCACACGGATCTGAATTCCAAAGAAAAGTGTGAGAAAAAGCGTGGCCCCTTCCTCCTCAAACAGACGCGGGGCCCGCCTACCTGCGCCTCGTCATCGCACAGGGGGCTGCTGAAGAAGGACAGGAGGATGTGGAAGACCCCTCGCCGGGCGCAGAGCTCGTAGCAGTGTCTGTCTCGCAGCCCCTGCCGCAGGATCCCGAACACCCATTCGCGTTCCGTCCTCTGCTGTAACCCGGGCGAACGGAAACCACTGTTAGGCAAGCGAAGGACGGCTATTCCGACCCCACCAGTTTCGAGCGGTGGCCACAGAAGCAGCCGCGGCAGCAAAAGTTCCTGTTTCTGATCATGTGATTGAAACCCCTCCTCAACATCCGATCCGGTTTCTTCAGACCGGAAGTAAAGGAGACGGTCAAGTTCACGCACCGCACTGTGTCAACTCACACAGGCGTTCCTACAAGAGCACATTTCATATTTAACTTGGTCACTCGCTAAGAAAATATAACGAGAAGGCCACACAACTTGGGCCTCAGAAGTACATCTTTTTAAGGTGTGAGAAGCCACCTACAAATTAACGTGTGGAATGACGAGCATTTCTGCGAGCAAGACTGTGGGATCTGCTGGCTCCTGTAAGGCCCGGGAAGCCATGCAGCCAGCAGTGCCGAGCAAGGGGAGGACCCCGGAAGGACAGGAGGGCCCTTGGGTCCTTGAGAAGCAGTACCTCAAAGTCTGAGCTGAAGAAGAACTGGTAAAAGCCTGGAACCTTGTTCATATTCAAGTACTCGTGTGACAGCAGGAACTTGCTGATCTTCATGTACATGTGCTCCTCTGAGGACAAAGGCGGACAGTGGCTGACGGCAGGCAGCAGCAGGACCCCCCATGCTCTGCCGGGGTTGGGGAGCAGGATCTGGGGGGCATACATCAATCCCTGTTCCCGGGGAGGTTTTGCAGCCTTATCCAGATGAGCAGCTCTCGAGAATCAGGCTGCGATAAGGCACCTTGGTTCCGTGCCGCGTGCGGGCTCTGGCTCGCGGCTCCGGAGGGCTGTCCCTCCCCAGCCAGCAGCCCACCACGCAAGCTCCACCCGGCTGCTATGCCGAGTAGAACCCAGTCACGCAGAGGGCACAGGGCTGACTCCCAGCCCCATCGGCCTCCCACAGAAGGTCACTGTCATGGCACAGGGGGCTCAGACACCCCCTGGGGCACTGGGCTCTGGAAGCAACGAGGCTGATGTGGACAGACGCCTCCTCCGCCTGCGTTTCCTACTCGCGATCACCGCCTCCCACCTGTCGAGACCGCCTGGGGCCCTGGAGCCCGCCCCATGACCACTGCTGCCCATGCCCCTGACCCTGCCACGAGGTCTGAGGTTGCACAGACTACACGGGAGGCCAAGGCCAACCACCGTGGCCTCTGCTAGGATACGGTCTCAGAAGAGTCTCTTCCTTTAGTGTCTACAAATGACTAATCACTCTCTTTCCTCCCGTACTTTCTAAGGAGAAGAAAACCATGTAATAAAAACTATGTAGGTGCAGATAAACGCTAGATCTGAGTTGAAAAGCAAGCTGACCGGAGATGGACTGTGGGGCCCTGGACAAGCTACGTGTCCACGGGCTTCAGGCGGGGGGATGCTTCACCATCTGGACGCGACCGTGTTACGCTCAGACAGCCCTGCTCAGGGGCCCTAGTGGCACCCCCGCTACGTCAGCAGTGGTACCCGCGCTGAGTCGCAGGAGCCGTGCCCTCCTGCCCTGCATCGCGCCTGGGCCACTTTCCGGCTAAGGACCCACGGGCTGCGCGCTTTCACTTCCAAGTACAGATCAGCAGCTGCTGGGGGACAGACTCCCTGTGCCGGGCACCTTGCACGTGCAGGACCCACGTACCCCCACAGCAGCCCCAGGAGCCAGGGGCCATGACATGCCTTTACCACAGCGTCACATGCCTGTGAGTGAATACGAATACATCTCCCATCCTCCATCATGCACACTGCCCTGCGCTGTGTCTTCTCATGGGATTTTTTTTCTGGATTTCACCCCTAGGGGCCCACGAAGGCTTTCTCACAGCCATCCTTTATCCACTGTCTGCTACTGTGGACAGCCATGTGGCTCACGGTTATGAGCGCTGGGTGACCTGGTCACGTCCCTCATCACACATGTGACAGGCTATGCCTGTGGGATTAACGCCAACAGGTGGACGTGCTCGTCCCGACATTTCAACCTCACCCCAACCTGGTCCTGTCTGCGGTACCTGGCTTCAAAATCTGCAGGGCTGCTTTGGCAATGAAGAGAGTCAAGGTAAAGGTGAGTCTCATGTTCTGAGTTCGTATCCCATTCCGGACTACATCCAGCAAGTAAAGTAGCTTAAAACCAGGAAAAAAGAAGAAAGGGGGAGAAAAAAGAAGAATGTTCAGAACAGCTGTGACCAGCCTTGCCTCGTGCCGCTTACATGACAGCTCTGCTCCTTGCACCCCAGAACACACAGAACGGCAGTGTCGTGCTCGCTGCTGCTGCCTCAGGGGGGCCTCCACTGTCCCTTGAGGAGCAGGCAGGTGCGCGCAGGCGGAGAAGCCCGTGACACCCTGACAGTCTGCTCTGTCCTGTTCCCCGCCGCCCTGGGGCACACACTGCCGAGGCTCGGTGTGTCCTGGGTAACAGACAGCTGCCTTGGCCACGGTTCAGACCAAAGAAACGAACTGCTCTGCCCACCTACGCACAAGAAGCCTGTCGAAGGGGAGCGCTTTCTCAGTCTCCCCAGAGTTGAGAACCAGAGGCAACCTCCAGCACCAGCCCCTAACGGGGAATAGACCTCAGTTCTTCATCAGAAGTCTCCCGACACCATGCTTCCAGGTCCCCCAGAGAGCTGTCCCCCTCCACCCCGCTGCGGCGCGGAGCCGCTCTGAGGCCCGCTCACCTGGGGCTGCTCGCGGAACCGCGCCCCCTCCAGGTGCGAGTAGAAGGCCGCCAGGACGCGGTAGGCTGCGGCTCGCATCTGGGGGTCATAGCTGCTGAGGGCTGCGACGGTTAGGCCCAGCGAATTGGAGTCCAAAAATTTTCGACAGTCTACCACAAGTTCTATGGGAAATAAAAAAGAGCATTAAATACACACACGCACGCACACACACGCAATGATCACAATGCTTGTGCAACACAATTAAATTTCCTTTTGCATATTGCTGACACCAGCAACGAGAGCTGGCTGGATACAAGAAACACAGGTCTCTCCAGCCCCCTTAGCTTACCTTCTGCTGACGTGGGAGAAGAGCCTGTCTTCCCTTCCGTGGCAATAAGCTATACCTTCAGCTTCGAGAATGCTTATAAACTCCAATCAGGATTACTTCTCACAAACATTCAACGAGTCAGAGAAGAACGGAGGTGCCATTCAGACCTGAGACATGAGATCCCAGCAGGCTGGGGGCCTGGGGGACACAACCGCGGAGCCAGCGGAGAAAACCAGCTCCCATGTCTCCCTTGTTCAGGCCACAGCGTCTGAGTTCCTTGCTACAAACCGCTAAGGAAAATACCAAAGGCAGGGGAGCTGGGAAATTCAGCCAGTGCAAACCAGTCTGACCTGGCCCATCAATTTTATGAAGGATTAACTTATATCCATTTTGCAACCCTAGTTCTTTCTTTAAGCAAACCACAAGAATCTCACGGAAGAGTGGCTCGCCACACTTGAACAGAAGCTAGAGTCTAAAGAGCTTGCTAGCGGATATCCATCTGCTACCTGGGAGGCCTCGTAAAAACTCATAATCATTTCAGGAAATGATGTGACCAAGAGAGAAGGCCAGATACACAAGAGGACCCCCAGGACCACGACTTAAAGGGCTTGATTAACAATAACAAAATTCAGGACACTTTAAATTCTCTTTAGTAAAGACCCAGGGCTTTTTACAAGATAAATCCTGTCGTAAATCATATGATAAAAAACCACGAAGAACAACCTTAGGAGAGAGATAGGTCACCGTGTTTCAAAATGACGACACAGGGTTTGGGCATGATCATCACCCAAGCAGATGTTCTCAGGCTGAGTGACTGGTGACCTGGTTAAGTTCGGCACCACCACAAACCAAGTGAAACGAATACCCACAAACCAAGTGAAATGTGCAACCTTGTAATATATGACCTATCGATACAAGACACGCTACTAATGATGATTTTATTTATTTATTTATTTATTATTATTTTTTTAAAATATTTTTATTTATTTCTAGGAGAGAGAGAGAGACAGCGTGAGCAGGGGAGGGTCAGAGAGAGAGGGAGTCACAGACTGAAACAGGCTCCAGGCTCCGAGCTGGCAGTCAGCACAGAGCCCGACGCGGGGCTCGAACCCACAAACTGCGAGATCATGACCTGAGCAAAAGTCGGACGCTTAACCGACTAAGCCACCCAGGCGCCCCTACTAATGATGATTTTAAAAAGACGAAACTTTTTTTTCTTCTCCTCCTGAAGTGAGACTTTTCAAAGGGTAAATTTTGGCAATTTAAAATGCTGAGCATAAATAATGAGGAAAAACTGTACTAATCAGCTACGTCTCTGTGCTGTGATGTAAACAGCTGCACAGGCATGTAATGGTCCCCCAACGAGGGGCCGCTCAAAAGCGCCGATATCACTTTAAACCATAAAGTGTCCTTGTCCCTCAGAAGTAGCAGAGCTACACGTAACTTCCACCAGCACCAGCACCCTCTCCCGCGTCGAAGGGTGACCAATGGTGGTGTGGACACTTCTGCACGGTCTCCTTCCTCTTTCTCAACATTTATACCATCTCAAAGCAGAACCAGCATTTCCACTTCCGGCCAGGAGAGTGGCAGAAACCGGATGCCCCCGTCCACCTGAAGCAACTAAAAAACCAGACTGAAGAGATAAAACAAGGGTTTTCAAGACACTGGACATGAGGCGATAAAGGAGAGGAATCTCCCAGAGCGAAAACAAACAGATGAACCTTCCCAATAGTCCCAGTTCGCAGCCTGGAGGTTTCTAGGTGGTGACTGGAGACCTCAGAGTTATGCAGACGGAGCAGGAGGCCTGGGAGGCCACGGAGGCCAGACGTCACAAGGGAGGGTGTCACAGAGAGGGCACCAGGCTCTTTGGCTGAGTGCCACCCAGCAAGAGTGTCTGAGGAAGGCGTCTGAGGAAGTTACCTAAGGCTGAGGTACAGGGGGAGCCCCACGCTCACACCTGCCGGGACACGGCTCCTGTCCCACCAGCCAGGGTGAACCCCTCACAGCTCACAGGGAGAGTGCACACTGCTTGGAAAGGTTTCACTTCAGTCGTGAGGTGAAGTCTGTCTGTCCTGGATTAAACGCTGCTTTGGTCCCATCTAACAGAGATCCAAAGCAAGACCGGAAGGACCAAACCACGTCTAAGCAGCTCAATTATGTCCTAGAACAAAGCTCGAGAACATTCACAGGAATACACAAATATCCAGCACCAGGGCACCTGGGTGGCTCTGTTGGTTAAGCATCCGACTCTTGATTTCAGCTCTGGACAAGATCTCACTCACAGTTTGTGAGTTTGAGCCCCACTTAGGATTGTTTCTCTCCTCTCTCTCTCTTTCTCTCTCTGTGCCTCCCCTGCATATGCGCATGTGCGTGTCTGCTCTCTCTCAAATCAAAAGGTTAAAAAAAATATATATATACCCAGCACCAAACAATGTAAAACACACAGTGTCTGGTTTACACTAAAAAATTATCAGTCTAACAAGCAGGAATATAGCCCATTAGAAAAACCCACCGTTTGAATATGACTCAGGATGAAAATAACAGAACTAGAATCCTACTGTAACTAATATAACTGTATACTACATGCTCAAGAAGCTGGAGGAAACACTGAAAATGTTAACCAAACACATGGAAGCTATAAAAACCCAAACCAAGGTTCCAGAGATGAAAATTAAAATGTCAAAGATGAAAAACACACTGAAGGGGGATTATTAGATTAGACATTACTTAAAAAAAAAAAAAAGATCGGTGAACTCCAGGACAGCAACAGAAATGATCCAACTGAAACACACAGAGAAAAGAAATTTTAACCCGGGAACAGAACATCAGTGAGCTGTGGGACCATTTTCAAGCGGGCTCATATATGTTTAACTGAAGTCCCTAAAAAGTTTCAAGAAAGAACGGCCAAAACGTTTTCATATTTGACAAGAACAATAACCTACAGAGCCAAGCAGCTCACTGAACACCCCCAATGACAAGAAATGTAAAGAAAGTCACACTAAAGCACATTAAATTAAACTGCTTGAAACCAATGATAAAAAAAATCTTCAAAGCAGTCACACAACGTATACAGAACCAAAAGTAGGAACGACAATAGATTTCTTGTTAGAAACAACACAACCCAAAAATCAGGTGGCAACATCTTTCAAGTACAGTAAGGGAAAAAAACCTGTCTGGAATTTTATATCCCATGAAAATCTTTTCAAAGTTAGCCTTTTTCCTATGAAAAAGCTGAAAGAACTGATCAGCAGTCATGAATGACCAGAATTTTTTTCTTTTTTTGAGAGAAAAAGAGAGACTGCACGATTGGGGTAGAAGGAGAGACAGAGAGAATCTTAGGCAGGTCCCATGCTCATCATAGAGCCTGATTCCACAACGTTGGGATCATGAGCTAAGTCAAAATCAAGAGTCGGACACTCAAACCGACCGAGCCATCCAAGTGCCACTCTTTGTTAATTTTATTTATTGTGAGAGAGAACGAAAGAGTACAAGCAGAGGAGGGGCAGAGAGAGAGGGAGAGAGAATCCTAACTGAGAATCCCAATGCAGGGCTCAATCTCACAAACCATGAGATCACTACTGGAGCTGAAATTAAGAAACACCTAATTGACTGAGCCACTCAGGCTTCCCTGAAAGAATTCTTCTTCCTTAAAAAAATTTTTTTTAATGTTTATTTATCTTTGGGAGGGGGGCAGAGAGAGAGGGAGACACATGATCTGAAGCAGGCTCCAGGGTCAGCACAGAGACCTATGTGGGGCTTGAACTTACAAACTGCCAGATCATGACCTGAGCAGAAGTCAAATGCTTAACAGACTGAGCCACCCAGGTGCCCCTGAACTACAAGAATTCTTAAAGGAATTATGTCAGGCAGAAGGAAAATGACAGTGATATGGATCTGAGTCTACACAGAGGAATGAAGAGAACCAGAAATGGCAACTGTAAAATGGTGGATATAAGATATTTATATCTCTTGAAGAGATAACTGACAGTTTGAAACAAAAACAATATATGGTGGGTGTCAGAGCACACAGAAGTGAAATGTCTGGTAGAACAGCATGGAAAACTGGGAGGGGTAGACACAGATTGATACTGATCCGTAGACACGGATATATGGTGGGCTGCTCCCACCACCCACACAGTGGTAGAAAATCTCACTTGAAGGTGAACCACAATAACTAATGGCGAGCACTATACACCCTAAGGCAACACACACCGTGCACCGTAGCTACAAGCTGACAAAGAGAGCATAACAGAATTGGATAAAAAAAAATTACATTAGATGTAAAGGGTGTACACGTTCAAACTAAAAGGCAGAGATGGTCAGATTGGATTTCAAAAAGACAAAACCCAAATCCAAGTGTCAACAGGAAATACCAACATGCAGGTTAAAAGTAAAAGGATGAAAAAAAAAATAATGAGAAGCCTCTTGGGCCCGAACAGGGTACAGACTAAATTTTATCATTTCTAACAAGTGACTAGTTTTGAGAAGGAGGAAAAAAAGCATCCAACTGTGGGATAACATACCGTTTTGGAAAAGATGAGATGTGTTAAGATACACCTACACACCTCCGAAACAAACACACGTAGACGGAATATAGTTGAGACAGAGAACAGTCTGAACATTTAAGATTACACTCACTAGAAACAGCGAGACTCAGCTGGCCAGGGTGTGTCTAGTAATCACCCACATTCTCCAAGACAAATGGATTTTCCACGTGTCCGGGAGGAAAAGTCAATGTCACGTCTGCGGTCATCTGCTGCTCTGACACCCCGGCTTTCTAACACTCGAGGAAAAGAGCTGCCTGGGGCAGAGAGTGTAACAGGCTATTGGGAAACGGTTATAAACGCCACTCTCTTTGTTTCAGGAACCTCGCAGCAGGCAGCAATCTGGCCTTCCCATAACAGATCTTCAGATCAAAATGGCTGAACCAACACGAGTACCAAGAATTAAAACAAAAAGCACCCGTTTTATGGGCTTCAGTGGTGGTAGGACTGTGCTGCCAGGCTCCTCCTGATGCCTCCTCCTCCTCCACTTCCCGGGGGTGGCCTGGCAGGCGAGAGAGGAGTCCAGGGGGCCCGTGTCCCCGTGGCGAGGCTCGGAGAATGGCACACCGGCCTCCCTGATCGGTGGCACACGTGAATTAAGACTGGAGATACCGGCCCAGTTCTGCCGAGGACAAGAATTCGCTGTGGAGAAAGCATCTGTCACTGCCAGTGCGAACAGCCCTGGCGGACCGTTTCTCAGCCAAGGACTCAGGGCAGGGAAGCAGGAAGGTTACGAAAACGGGTTCCGGTTTCAGCAAAAGGCTGAAAGGGACAAGTGAGGCTGTAGTTTCTCTGAAGTCTGGCGGTCACACTTGAAAACTAGTCACATGCCCCATTTAGGATCCTAAGGTCCTGATGAATCTGCTGTTAAATTAGCGACACTTGGACCCGGGTGTCACTGCAGGAAGTAAGAACACTGTTGAGAACTTTTTGTGCTACCGGAGCTGGGACAACAGAACACATATGCATAAAGTTCAAATACAGGGCCTGGGTCCTGCTGGAGGGGGAGGGGTACTGACTAGGGAGAGCCACCCATGATGTTTTGCTCATTGATCCAGCGGGTGATTTCACCAGTACGCCCACCACACATGTAGGATTTGCGGTCGTCTCTCTGTATTACACTTCAATGAAAGTTCATTTAAAACATTCTTGGTGATGGGCGCCTGGGTGGCTCAGTCAGTTAGTTAAGCGTCCGACTTCGGCTCAGGTCATGATCTCGCAGTTCATGGGTTCGAGCCCCGCATCGGGCTCTGTGCTGACAGCTGGGAGCCTGGAGCCTGCTTTGGATTCTGTGTTTCCCTCTCTCTCTGCCCCTCCCCTGCTGGCACTCTGTTTACCTCTCTCTCAAAAATAAACATTAAAAAAACCCCAAAACATTCTTTGTGCTTCTTCACCAAAGCAAAAACAAAAAGAAAAACAGGTGCTAAGAATAATATGAAAAATAGATTCATAATTTAATTCAACAACAATAAACCTAGCCTACATTGGCCATTTGCTGTTCACAGATCTCTGTTCTGTTCAACTTAACCATTTTACTGCTAGAAATCTCTCTACGAACTGGTATGCTTCCTTTTATCAGACACAACATTTATTTAAAGCATTATGCTTCCATTTATTATTATGGACAGTAAGTATTGCCGAGCAAAATTTAATGACCTAGCTTTTCTTGTCTGTTTTCTTCTTTTAATATTTTCATACTTTTATATCTGTATCTACCTCTACACTTTACAAAATTTTCTACTTTACTGCAAATGTTCTTAGTGTAACTGGTATTTCAAGCTACCACAAATCCTTTTTAGGGCAAGCATGTTTTGCGTACCTTCCTACCTGCATTGTGCCAATCAAACTTAAAATAGGCTGTATTTGGAGACTTCCCTGACTTAAAAGCCCATTGACTAATGACCTCTTTTCACAAAGGCCTCCCAGACACTGCCCTTCCGACCCAAAAAGGGCAATCTTCAAGATTCTGAGAAAGGCTCTGTGTCCTATTTTTAGTATTTTTCTATTAGTGTTTTCCAAGCCTCTGCCTTCTGTCTCTTAAAAGCTCTATTAAGAGACCGAGTAACAGACTAAATGATTTGTCATAATCCACTCAAGTTACCTCTTATTTGCAGGCTGTGGAAAATCTATTTTCATGTTTGAGGAGAAACAGACCTCACTGGCGCTGCCAGGGCAGGGGTGGGGGGTGAGGGGAAGGAGGGCTTCTGGGCCGCGCTGGTCCATGGGCCTAGGCTAATCTGCTGCGACGTCGCTGGGGCAGTTAGGCCACCCGCTGGCCATTCCGGTGACGTGACGCTGGCATGAAATGTCCGGCTCTCCAGCGAATGAAATCTAGCTCGGCCACAGAGCACCATGTCCCCAGAGGCCAGGGGACCACAGCAACCCCGGGGGCCCACCAGTGGGAGGTCCCAGAGAAGAACCTGCCCTGTCGTCCTGTTGTTCGGAAAGGGAGCGCCAATCTGTTCATGCGTAGGCGCACTGGAGCGTAAAAAGACAACTTTAGATCTTTTCTCTTTTACTGTTTAGTTTTTCAGAGAGAGAGAGAAAGAGACTGAGTGCAAATGGGGGAGGGGCAGAGAGAGAGGGAGAATGCGAAGCAGGCTCCAGGCTCTGAGCTGTCAGCAGAGCGATGCAGGGCTCGAACCCACAAACCGTGAGACTGTGACCTGAGCTGAAGTCAGATGCTTAACCGACTGAGCCCCCCAGGCGTTCCATAAAAAGACAACCCTGAGTTGAAAAGGGACAGGACAGCAGGAATAAGGTGACGCAGTCTCCGAGTGTACCTAGTCCCTGGGGACGTTAAGTCCAGCAGGAAGGAGGAGCCTGGGGCCCTGCAGGCATCATGCCGGTCGCGCCAAAGAGCAGAGACGCGGAACGTGCACCCCCTCCCGCGCACACGCCTGTCCCGGGCGGCCCTCTGCATAGGCCTGGCTAGAGTCATGACAACCCTCAAAGCAGCAAGCTGGGCCCAGGACCACGTGCAAGGAACAGGTCACACGTGTCCCCGCTCGGAGGAACCCACGGCGAGGGGTCAGGTGGGAAGGAGAGTTTCCCCACACGCCCGTTGGTACCATGTGACTTTCGAACTGTGAATGTAACAGCTAATGGTAAAAATTACTTAAATTAGATGTGTAATTCTGAGAAGACGGAGTTGACAATATTTTCTCTACTTTTACTAGTAAGTACAATTCAAGCAACCTGGACAAATGTTAAGGCGACTCTAAAAGGTAGAAAGGAAGCGGAGCGCCTGGGGGACCTCAGGGCAGTTCCCTACGTTTTCTTTCTGCTTCTGGTGTCCTAGACTTCGACCTGAAGAAGCCAGCAACCCATGAAACCAACAGGCACAGGCAATGCCTGAACAAAAGGCTGCCCTTTCTTAGTCTCTAGACAAAAGACTCAAAAAGGAGCAGCTTAGCAAGATAGAAAACTCCGACAATAAATAACTTGCTCTGCTTCAGCCAAATACCTCAGAGAAAGCCACTCCCACGGGCTCCCACCCACGCCAGTGAAGGCAGAGCACGGAGGCTGGCCTTCAGCCTCCCTGGGTGTGACACAGAGCCCTGGGTCCCCTCCTGGGGTGGCGTCTGTCTGAGAGAGGTGGGGGAGGGCAGTAACCAGAGGCCTCGCCTGGCCCCCACTGGGCATCAGAGGATGCCTTGCGAGGGGAGGCCCAGTGAGGGGCCGGCAGGGGGCGCTCCTGCCCTTCCTGCCCCTCCAGCCAGGACTATCAGTACAGGTGTGGTCCCTAAAAAGGAAAATTGCTAAACTGGACTTGATCAAGATGATAAACTTCGGCTCTGGGAAAGACCTTGTGAAGAGATGAAAAGGTAAGCTACGGACTGGGAGAAAATATTTACCAACCACATATGCAACAGAGAACGAGTTTCTAGAATATATAAAGACCTCTCAAAACTCAACAGTAAAAAAACATCCTATTAGAAAATGGGCAAAAGAGGGGCTCCTGGGTGGCTCAGTTGGTTAAGCGTCATGAACTCATGGTCATGACGTGAACTCATGGTCCATGAGTACGAGCCCTGTGTCAGTCTCTGTGCTGACAGCTCAGACCTTGAATCCTACTTTGGATTCTGTGTCTCCCTCTCTCTCTGTTCCTCCCCTGCTTGTGCTCTGTTTCTCTCTCTCAAAAATTCATAAAGATTTAAAAAATTAAAAAAGAAGAAAGAAAATGGGCAAAAGACATGACCTGACATTTCACTGAAGAGGACATACACATGGCAAGTGAACCACGGACACTGGACATCAGCAGCCGCTAGGAAAATGCACATTACAGCCACGATGGGCTATCACGACATGCCCGTCGCCAACGAAATGCCCCAAACCAACAGACCCGCCTGACCTGGGAATCAGACCCGGGCTCCCCAGCGGGTACGTGTACACATGCCTGCGTTCCATCCCCTGCCTACGCTTGCTCATGAAGACTCCCGCGCTCGGGCCACTAGATACAAATACAATTTCAAAAATATATGTAAGCCAAGGAAAGCCAACCTCAGCAGGCTCTCACTCATCCTCCAGCATAAAATCCGGTGGTCCCTGGATCACCACCCAGTGAGAATTCGGAAAAGCCTCCTGCTACTGAGAGTTAGGAAAAGATTGAGCATGAAAGGATGCTCCCAGATTTTAAAAATTATCAGGTTTTTTTTTTTTTGTTTTTTTTAATCTTCAAATCACTGTATTTAAAACCTTCACTGTTACTTTTCTGAAAAGGTAAGAAGGCAGATGAGGCCCCTCCCGGGATTAGTTATGATCCTCGGTTACGGTAGGAGTGAGTGATCCCCACAAGAAACGCGCTCTGCCGGTTACCTGGCCTGGTGAGTTCACTGAAGAGATGCAGGAGAAAGCAGGGGTCATAAAGGCCATCGAGATCCACTGTGCTCTTGTCCTTAAATATCAGCTCCTGTCCGTCCTGAAACAGCCCGAAACAGACAAACGTGTGTGGTTTGGCCTCATAAACATGGTAACACAGGAATGCTCACCCACCATGTCTAGAGTTCCAGTTATTCTGAATATTCAAAAGCACAAAATAAAATGGTTCCGTCAAAACACAGTGGTTCTGCAGGGAACGGGCATCGCTGGCTCTGCTGCAAGTTAGTCTCTTGGCAGGGAGGGGGGCGGGGGGGGTTATACATCACGGACGCACAGCTGGTGCTGGTAACTGTGGAGGCTGAGGGACAGGTCCGCGGGGGTCCTGTCTTGGTCCCTTTACACACAGTTGGGATTTTACTTAACCCGAGGTTAATAAACCCTAAGAGAAGCAGCGCTGGCACATCACAGCGCATACGGCACGCACAGCTGCCGGGAGCGTTCCCCGCCTCCCACCTCCCCCCACCCCCGCACCTCGGGGGGCAGCAGCCTCCGGCTCTGCGGGAAGTGGACGATGGTCTTCATCATCCGGTCCCGGTCCAGCAGGCGGAGGATGTCCCCGACGCTCGGCTGCTGCCACAGCGACTTGCCCAGGCTCCGGCATGTCTTGTGATGCTCCACGGCCGCCGGGCCCCACAGCAGCACCCTAGGGCGGGGCAGGGGGAGCACACGGGTCACGGGGCCCCGCTGGGACAGAGTCCAGGCTGGCGACAGTGACCCTCATGGGCAGCTTGGTGGAGCAGTTGGCACACACCAGGCACTATCCGGAGAGTGTATCATTTCATTCCCATCATGACATGGGGCGGGGGGAGGGGAGGAGATGCCAGCAATGAAGACGGAGGGTGACAGTGAGGGGGTTACAATGACACCTCTATGGAGCTTATGATGTGCCACTTACTCTAAACCCTTCACAGCCGTTAATCCACTTATCTGTGTGACTACCCCATAAGGTAGGTACTATTGCTACCCCCATTTTGCAAACAGCGGTAGAGGCCCAGAGAGGGTTAAGGAAATTGCACAGCTGGTCAACTGCCCAGATGGTTAGTGGCACAGCTGGAAGGCAAAACTTGGGGGGAGGGGTCTGGCTCCAGAGTCCGTCCTGGGCCAGACCTGCAGCATCGTCCAGCAGAATCCCGGCTGATGACGCTTTGCTGCTTCAGACCCCTTCCTGGTCATGGGCAGCGTGAGCAGAGCGGGTCTGCATGAACGGCCTCGTGGCCGTCCCTGCCATGTAAGCACCTCGACCTTTCATGTCACCAGCACACATTACAGCTGCCCCGAAGAGAGCACCTCGCCTTCCTCCTCCCTTCCTCCCCACTACCTCCTCCCCACCTCCCCGCTGCCAGAGGCTGCTCCCCAAAAGCCTGGCTCAGATGAGGGCCACGTCTCTGTCCCAAAATGTCTATCAGCTCTCGTGCCCTGGATGGAAATATTTCAGTCTGATACTTAAAACCTCACCAACCACCTGCCTGGCTTTCCCACCACCATTTCCCCACACGTGTCCTGTGCTGCACAGAAGCTGAACTGCTCACCAGGCCTAGAAATGTACACCTTTCCTGACTCAGCTGCGGGGACACTGTTCCCGCCACATGGTGTCCACAGGCTCCTCCACCAACCTCACCTCCGTCAACTCCCTCCAGCGCCAACCCTGTCACAAGCATTCCCTGGCGGGCCTTCACCACCAGAGGCCAATCAAAGAGTTACAATTACAATAATCCGATCCCCTCAAGAGACAGCAAGACGGCGTCTTATTCCTCTAGGATCCCCAACAGTGCTGGGCCCAGCACCTGGTAAAACTGCAAGGGCTCAGTGAACATCTTTGAATTCTCAATAAACACTCATTTCTGTGAAGGTCAATAGCAGTCATTCGAGTTAAAAAATAAACAGTCTGGGGCACCTGGGTGGCTCAGTTGGTTGAGTGTCTGACTTTGGCTCAGGTCATTATCTTATGGTTTGTGAATTTGAGCCCCATGTCGGGCCCTGCGCTGATGGCTCAGAGCCTGGAACCTGCTTCGGATTCTGTGTCTCCCTGTCTCTGACCCCCTCCTGCTCACTCTCTGTCTCTCCAAAATGAATAGATATTTTTAAAAAGTTTAAAAAAAGAAAAGCATTCCACCATGGAAGGTATTTTTTTTCTCCTCCCTGCGGAGCTCCCCCCTGAACTGTTTATCTTGGCCCAGCTTCCTCATTTCCTGCCCTAACACACCGAGCTCTTCATGCACGTACTGGGCAGATGCCGGGGAGCCGGCCCACGCGGTAAGGAGGGAAGGTACTGCTGGGGCAGCACAGAGAACCTAACATGCTCTCCACGAACAGCACACTGGACAAAAGTCCCGTCAACCTCATCCTAGGGTAGGGGAGGGCAGGGCCAGTCTCGGCCCTTCAGGCCCAAAGCTGTGCCGACGGAGGACACAGCCCCTGGGGACGCAGGAGTGGACAAAGAGGCAGACAAGGCAGATACAGAATGAGACAAACACACACGGACAGAGACAAGTCCAGAGACAGAGCCCGCACCTGCGTGTGAGAGACACGGGGAGTGTGGGATTAACATCCAGTCGGCCCCTCACCCCTCTCCCCAGCAGCGCCTTGTTAAAGCCACCCCCGTCTGGTGTAACGCATGAGAAAAATCAGCCAAACTAGATACTCCAGCCGGAAGTAAGTCTGGGGGCAGGTCTGTGACCATCAGGAGGGGGCCCCGCCAGCGCAGCCCCGCCACCAGAGGATCCTTAGGGCGCGAGGCCGGGCTTTCATGGACGCCGGTGTGCAAGCTGGGGGGCGGGGGGCCCACCCGTCCTACCCTTTCCCCGGAGAGAAAATCTGGGAGCCTGCCCTGCGGAACGAGCCCCAGGCTTGGGGTGGCCCCTTCAAAGCTTGCTGCTCACCCCTCCAGGCCCAATGCTCACCTGAAGTTCACGAGGCTGAAGTTGTTCTGTTCATATGCCCGGAGAAGAAGCAGAATCTTCTGGTCTAGAAGTCAAATCAAGGTCCACTGAGAAAGCTGAAACCCTCACACGCTCCTTTCACCTGGTCCCCACACACTCCCTGGTCATATGGCCCAGTCCCTTCATTCTGCCTGGTCACACCACTTGCCCTATCCCCTCACACTATGGTCACACTCCCTGGTCCCCTCACACTCTCTGGTCACACTGCCTGGTCTCCTCACAATCCCTGGTCATATGGCCTGGTCCTCACACTCTGGTCACACCACTGGGTCCCCTCACACTCCCTGGCCACTAGTCATATGGCCTGGTCCCCACACACTCCCTGGTTATACCACCAGGTCCCCTCCCACTCCCTGTCACACAGCCAGGTCCCCACACACTCCCTGGTCACACAGCCTGGTCCCCACACACTGCACAAAGCGCCCGGACCCACACGCTCCATGGTCATACCACCCAGTCCCCACACCCTTACCCAGGACACTGAGAGTGGCGCCATAGGCCCCAAGGAGCACTGCGAAGTGACTGCTTTCACAGACGGAGGGACACAGCTTCACCACCACTGACATCAGATCCACTAGTGCTTCTGGAAGAAAACAGCACTGAAATGCACAACAGCACGGGGGGCCGTGCGCATGGAGAAGAGGCGGCGGCATTTCAGGGAACACATCAGTGCTCCGAACGTCCTTCTCGGAGCAACGCTGGTCTTGGGGCTGTGCCTCGGCCATCCTTTTCTTTTTGTAAGATAAACACACACGTGTGCACAACGGCCTCTCCTCCCAGGTCTCTGACAAGCCACCATCGCCCTCTTCATGCTCCGTCCCACCAAAGATTTTAAGACCTAGGCATTTTCCTCCATGGTCACGTTAGCAAACCTCTAACACATCCCGACTCCTCCTGCCCCCCCCCCCCCCCCCCCCCGCCCCACATCGGTAACGCAGGTGGTGGTTTCGGCACGTTGTCTCTAAGCGGAGCGTGGCTTCAAGAGGACAGAGCCCTTCAGACCATCTGCTCTGACCTCTCCCGCAGCCCACACTGAACTCAGGGTCACGGGGTGGGCGCTAAAATCAATGCTGCTGAATTAGGGGCGGAGCTTTAGGCCTTGGGCTTTCAGAGACCTTCTTGGCAGGGAACTATTTACAGGGATGTTTGAACCCTTCACCTTCCACGGAAGTGTCAATCTTCTCATTAAAGCATTTCACACAACCAAACAATTCCTCTCAGGGCAGACACCGCCTAACTTCCCCTAGTTCCCGGATTTTAACACGTGCCTACCATACGGCAGCAAGACCTTAGACACGACTTCTGTGGGGACAGACTGTGAAGAAAGGTCTGTGTTTGCCCTTGGACCTGAAGTCAGAGGAAACACTGCTCGGGCTTGGATTTGACAGAAACAAAATAGCCGAATGCCGCTTTGGCAAAGCTGCCTCAGCTCCAGAAACATACAGGGGCTAAACCCTGGTGCACAGAGAGCACCACGAGATTAGGAAACAAAATCTCTGAGAGATGGGAGGGCGGGGTGAGGGGTCACCTTTTACTTGACTGTCTGAGTTCTCTTCTTCAGACTTCAGGAGCGTTGGCAGAAACAGGGAATGCTGCGTGAGCATCATGTGGACCACCGGGAGCTGGGTGAGCTGCGCGCACATGGAGTTTTCCGGAACATACAGGCGCTGTATGGCGGCATGGAGGGCCTTTAAAAACATGTGGTCCTGATACCGAAACCTAGGAGACAAGAATCCAAGGAGGAAAGAGCTTCACAAAGGGGAGTTTTATTTCACAGGAGACAACAAAAAAATTTTCCCTTGATGTTTTATTAAGGAACATCTCTAGGGGTCCCTGGGTGGCTTAGTCGGTTAAGCATCCAACTTCAGCTCAGGCAATGATCTCACAGTTTGTGGGTTCGAGCCCCACATAGGGCTCTGTGCTGACAGCTCAGGGCCTGAAGCCTGCTTTGCATTCTGTGTCTCCCTCTCTCTCAGCTGCTCTCCTACTCAGTCTCTCAAAAACGAATAAACATTAAAAAGTTTAAAAAAAAGAAACCCATCTCTAACACACCGCAAAGATGAGAAGTCTACAGTGCGTATCCATACCCCCATCTTGATTCTACTGCTGTCGCTGCATTACGCATGCTTTATCACCCGCCCCCAGCCACCCACCCATCACAGGGGGTACTTCTGAATTGCCGGCGGGCGGGTGGGGGGTGGGGATGAGTGCATTTATGTCCCTGACAGTGCAAACACCACATGATGTTTAGTTGAAAAGCCAGGAGACGCAGGAACCGCTGACCATGGATAGAGATGATGCTCGCTGCCCAGCCCACCTTGACAGGTCAGCCTGCCTGTTCCCTTCTTCCAGCTACTCAATCCACCCATCCAGTGGCCTGGAGGCCCTCTCTGATTTAAATCCCTCAGAACCCACTGAAGGAATGAAAGCATGACGCTCTAAAAAAAGCAGCTTTCTGGTCATATGTGAACGATGCTGAGAATCAGCACATAGCGGGCATTCTAGAAAAACAGGTTTACCAAAGACGGAACGAAACGTCAGCATGCTGTGATGGTGATCCAGGTTGTCATTAACCCGTAACCCACCCTCACGTCTTTCTCTCCTCTTGGGTACAGTATTTTTCTCTGTCATCCACGTTGCTGAATAATGAGGGAAATGAAAATTAAAGGCATAACAAAACATTGTTTCATGACGGTCTGGTTGCGAAAACCTAAGGAGTCTGACCCTATCAAGTGCTAGTGAGGATGTGAGGCCACACCGCGCGAGGGTGGCTCAGAAACTTTCGGGAGCACGTTAACAATCTGGTGAGACTGAAGCCGTGCCCACACTAGCAGCCAGCGAGCGCCCCTTCCAGAGACAACCCGGCACAGGGTACGAAGACAGGCCTCCTTCACTGCAGGGACGGGAGGGAGGGAGGGAGGAAGACGTTTGCCAGCAGGGCACTGGCTAAATCGATGGTGGTATGGTCTTAAGACAGAATTCTGGACCCCACCCCCGCGGTACGAGCAAACGGGCGCAGGACTGTGTATCAGGTTGGGTAACTCAGAAATGCTTAGGCGGAAAAAAAGACAAAGGACATGTAGGGTTATTACGCATACATTATCGTTACTGTTTAGAAACCTACTGGCGTGCAGCCAAAGTACCAAAACAGTCCCGCTGTGATGGAGCCTGGCCTCAGGAGAAGTACGCTCTCGGGGAAGGGAAGAGAACATACGGGGACAAACACAGGAAGTGGGCGCTGCTTAGGAAATCTGGATGTGTTACCCTCCGCACGCTTCCGGTTTCTAAAAAAGATTTCGTGGGTTTTTTTTTTTTGTTTAATGTTTATTTTTGAGAGAGAGAGAGAGAGAGAGTGAGGGGAGGGAGGGGCAGCAGAGAGGGAATCACAGAATCCAAAGCAGGCTCCAAGCTCTGAGCTGTCAGCACAGAGCCCGACACGGGGCTCGAACTCACAGACAGCAAGGTCATAACCTAAGCCGAAGTTGGACACTCAACTGACTGAGCCACCCAGTCGCCCCCAAAGATTTCATTTGTTAAAGGCCGCTTCTCTCATCATCTACAGAAGCAGACTCCACGTCAACGGGCAAAGCATTCAGCCTCTCCACCACAGACACCCCGTTACCTCCGCAACCCGGATGGCTCCGGCTCTGCACGGACACCCTGCTGACAGGCTCCAAGGCTGGCCCTGCGGCGTGCGTTCACACCTTCACCGAATCACACCGAGAAAATGAAAATGACTTACTTGAGTCCAGTCTTCACAAATTTCTGCCAATCTCCAGGATCCACTTCATTAAGGAAATCCTGTGAATAAAACAAGCCAGAGATATACAGGGGAGACTGCGCATCCATTTATTTTTATTTTTTTAAAGTTTACTTTGAGAGAGGGAGAGAGAGTGTGTGTGCAAGTGCACACATGTATGAAAGCGAGGGAGGGGCAGAGAGAGGGGGAGAGAATCCCAAGCAGGCTCCATGCTGTCAGCATGAAGCCTGACGCGGGGCTCAAACTCACAATATCATGACATCAGCTGAAACAAGAGTCAGAGTCAGACACTTACCTGACTGAGCCACTCAGACCCCTTTAATTAATTTAAAATACAAAATACAGAACTTAAATTAGAGCCATTCAGTAAATACGGAACATACCTCAGCACTCCACAAAAGCATGTGGGTGTTTCTTACATCAATTTTTAAAATTGTTTTATTGGGGCGCCTGGGTGGCTTAGTGGTTAAGCGTCCGACTTTCGCTTGGGTCATGATCTCACGGTTCGTGGGTTCGAGCCCCGCGTCGGGCTCTGTGCTGACTGCCAGCTCAGAGCCTGGAGCCTGTTTCAGAGTCTGTGACTCCATCTCTCTCTGACCCTCCCCTGCTCACGCTGTCTCTCTCTCTCCTAGAAAAAAATAAAACATTAAAAAAAAAAAATTTTTTTTTTTTAATGTTTTATTTCTGCTAGCAGCTCCGTCATTTTATTGGTGTGTCTATGACCATGAAGTGAGCAGAAAAAAATTTAACAGCCCTGCTATTTTTCCCTTTGTCCTCCTTTCAGAAGGTACTAGTTGACGGCACCACACACAGTTCCGGCCACGTACGGCTGCTTAAATGCGCTTCCCCTGCAGGGGAGACCTGGACGCGGCTGGGAGGGCCAGCGCAGTCGGCAATCACTGATGTAGGTAACACCTCCAAATACGGCGCTCTGTTAAGTCAGAGGGGCGGATGCCCTGGAGGGAAGGGAACTTTTTGGGATGATGAAAATCTCCGACAGGAATGTGGGGGGCACAATCACATGTACCTCTGTCAACGTTAAACTCTATACTTAAGAGCCTGTTATTTCACAACATGAAAATTATTCCTCAGTTCAAACAAACGAACACACAGGGCTGGTCTGGGTGGCTCAGTCAGTTAACCATCCACCCTCAGCTAAGGTCATGATCTCAAGGTTCACGAGAGCCTCATGTCGGGCTCTGTGCTGACAGCTTGGAGCCTGGAGCCTGCTTCCGATTCTGTGTCTCCCCCTCTCTCTGCCCCTCCCCAGCTCATGCTCTGTCTTTCAAAAACAAACATTAAAAAAAAATTTTTTTTTCAAAAGGGGGCTGGTGAGGCGTGCGGACAGTGGGGGAGGATGGGTGGGCCTGGGGACAGGGGGTACGGGGGACTCTGTACTAGCTGCTGATTACTGCTGTGAACCTAAAACCATTCTAAAAACATTACGTCTATTAAAGAAAGGAAAAGAAGAGAGAAAGGGAAGGCATGCCCGAAGGACACAGATTTCTGAGAGTACGGCTTGCCATCAGTCATCAAGCCGGCCTGCTGGGTGGGTAGCTGCACAAGAAGGTCCACTGTCCCCTGTGGCGGGGGAGCCCGCACCTTCCTCTGCGCTCAGCTCTCTCTGGACATCAGGGATGGCCCTCCCTCCCAGGGCTGCCATGTCTGGGCTCCTGTGAGCCTTGAATGCATAAACCTGTAACAATGAATTAAGACTGAAATACAGGTTACAAGGTCTCTCAGTACAACGTAAGCACACCGCTTGATCTGTAATCTACAACCACTTTTCACACAATGTCACTTGGGATTATTTTCTGGAGAATTATTTTTTATTTATTTATTTATTTATTTATTTTTTTAATGTTTTATTTATTTCTAGGAGAGAGAGAGAGAGACAGCATGAGCAGGGGGAGGGTCAGAGAGAGAAGGAGTCACAGACTCTGAAACAGGCTCCAGGCTCTGAGCTGGCAGTCAGCACAGAGCCCGACGCTGGCCTCGAACACACGAACGGCGAGATCATGACCTAACCGAAAATCGGACGCTTCACCGACTAAGCCACCCAGGCACCGCCATGCATCGTCTTCCAATATAACTAACATAGTGAAACAAGATGGTAACTGAAATCCTCGATCTGCTCGTGCTGGTTCACAGGGTTGTGCATACTGCCCTCCCCTCGGTGGTTGCCACGTTTGTATTCCAACCTTGCTAACATAGTGAAACAAGATGATAGGTCGACGGTGGATCTCACACAGTGTTTTCTCACAGAGTTGACTATATCACCCTTACATGATACCTCCGCGATGGGGTTTCTAGTATTCCTGCTTTAGTGAAACTAGATATTCACTGAATGCTGCAATCCGCTCAGTGCTGTTTGACAGAGTTGAGCATTTTGCACTTCTATCTTTGGTTTCTGCATCTCTCTCCTAACACTGCTTAAAGTAGGAAAACAAGATGTGAGTTAATCGATTTCTTCCCTCATGGTGTTGTGTCCCAGAGTTGTGTATACGACACCTAGGAGCCTCATACTCCCAATCATGTGTATTCAAACATCACTAACTTAGTAAAATACGATGCATGGCCTTCAATTTCTTTCATAAAGCTTATATTGTTTTTT
>NW_024080634.1:1953102-2004417 GCF_003009895.1 Hyaena hyaena
CCTGGGGACAGGGGGTACGGGGGACTCTGTACTAGCTGCTGATTACTGCTGTGAACCTAAAACCATTCTAAAAACATTACGTCTATTAAAGAAAGGAAAAGAAGAGAGAAAGGGAAGGCATGCCCGAAGGACACAGATTTCTGAGAGTACGGCTTGCCATCAGTCATCAAGCCGGCCTGCTGGGTGGGTAGCTGCACAAGAAGGTCCACTGTCCCCTGTGGCGGGGGAGCCCGCACCTTCCTCTGCGCTCAGCTCTCTCTGGACATCAGGGATGGCCCTCCCTCCCAGGGCTGCCATGTCTGGGCTCCTGTGAGCCTTGAATGCATAAACCTGTAACAATGAATTAAGACTGAAATACAGGTTACAAGGTCTCTCAGTACAACGTAAGCACACCGCTTGATCTGTAATCTACAACCACTTTTCACACAATGTCACTTGGGATTATTTTCTGGAGAATTATTTTTTATTTATTTATTTATTTATTTATTTTTTTAATGTTTTATTTATTTCTAGGAGAGAGAGAGAGAGACAGCATGAGCAGGGGGAGGGTCAGAGAGAGAAGGAGTCACAGACTCTGAAACAGGCTCCAGGCTCTGAGCTGGCAGTCAGCACAGAGCCCGACGCGGGGCTCGAACCCACGAACCGCGAGATCATGACCTAAGCGAAAGTCGGACGCTTAACCGACTAAGCCACCCAGGCGCCCCAAGGAGAATTATTTTTTAAATATTGGGTGCAGAGTTTTAACGCAAGTCAGACTCTTTTGAGTTTTAACCAAATTTGGCATCCTGCATTGAGAATAACACCTATTCTTCAGGATGTTATTTCTGTACAAAAAAAAAAATATATATATATTTTAAAAAGTACCCTTCAATAGGAGGGAATAATGGCCAAAAATAAGAGTTGAATATTTCTGAATTTTATGACAGCTCTAGGCTCACAGAGCTAAGGAGTTCCATGAACCCCAAGCATAAAAATCTTCAAGAAAACTGCACTAAGGTACACCACAATCAAACTGCTTTAAACAGTAATAAAAACAAAAAAATTTGAAATGGGAGGGAACAAAGATAAGAACGACAGGTTTCTTACCAGAAGCAATGCATACCAGAAAACAGTAAAGCAACTCTTTTTAAATGCCTAAAAAATATATATAATCTAGACTTTCAGGCTCACTGAAATTCCCAACTCATTCTGAGACTTGCGTTTCTGGATCCTAAAACCAGACGAAGAGACGCTGCTAGAAAATAAAATTACAAATACGCAACACACACATGGATGGAAAACTGTAAATAAAATATTAACACGCCAAATTCAGGGACACGGGAAAACCATACCACGTTAGGATCATGTAAGGATATCCTGGTAATGTAAAGTTGGGTTAATGACCAAAAATCAATTTACGTAAGTTTCTTAATGGAGTGGGCAAAACCCAAGACCATACAACCATCTCAGTAGAAGCAAAAGAGTGCCCCCAAAAATCCAACATCTGTGGCTGATACAAGGACGCCCATCGTTTCGGGGTCTGCCCGCGCCACCTGCCGCTTTGCCTCCCAGACACGGCCCGGCTCGTCTCCTACGAGTCCCCGTTCATGCCACCTGGCCTGGGGGCCACCTGTCAGCCTTGGTCTATTTCCCTCCTTCCCTAAAAACCGGAGCCAGCGTCTGTGAGAAAGGGAGAGGCACCTACCACCAGCTCACGAAACCTCCGCAGCATCTGGCTCTCCCGGTCCCGGGCACTGTCCTGGTCCTGCCTGCCCGCACCGAAAGACGCCGTGAGCCACCTGACACAGGACGCCAGCAGAGTCCCCCTCCAGGCGCGCAGCTCTCCTGCCGCCCCGTCCAGGACGGCAGACACGGAGTCGGCCATGCTCCAGCTGCCGCAGACAAAGGCACAGTGTCAGCGGGACGGCCTAAGTCCCTCCAGTTTAAGCGTCACCCGTTACACCGGGCCACCTGGGACAGGTGCCCCGAGTCCCCGACCCCTATGTCACCCGAAGACGGGAGTCACAGGCCGCCCTGTCTCCCGGCTCCAGCGTCGCAGAGGTGCCAGCATTTTCACAACTAGGAAACGGTATTAATGCACCAGAAGATACACTGTCTGGACTTCACCTAAATTTGTCTTCTCCAAGTCAGCACTACTGGCATCCTGAGCCAGACTCTTCTTTCTCACGGGGGAGAGGACGGGTCAGTCCTGTGCATAAGATTTTTAGCAGCACCCCTGACCATCACCTTCCAGACGCCAGAAGCAACCATCCCCCACCCATGTCGCGACAACAAAAAAACATCAGATGTTGGCACCGGTCCTCTGGAGGTGGCACAATCACCCCCAGATAAGAGACGCTGTCCTCGGGGAGCCAGAACCAACCAGCCACCTCTGGAGACGTGCTTGCTCCAGGCAGGAAGGCTGGGAGCAGACTTCCCGTAGGAAGTGCCTTCAGGCCGTAGGAGCAGTGAAGCCATTTCTCGCTAGTTTATATAAAAACTAGAGGCGAAAGTGAAGCGGGGAGGGCAACGGCCACCAGACAGTGTACGCCTGCCTACCTCTCGTGTCTGCCTGGGGTCTGAAGCAGGCTGGGCAGGCGGTCCATGAGCACACCAAGGTCCTTGGCTCTTGCGAACGGGACCAGCTGGGCCAGGACCTCGTGATGCAGCCCCGACGCTGGGGGCCCATCCACGCTGAGAAGCCTGGTCTGCAGTTGCCTCCACAGCGCTTTCCTCAGCACGGGAATGACGGCAGAGGACACTAGGCAGAGACAAAAAGGACAGACGGTCACACAACGTGCTGGGCTGGAGCCAGCGCGTTTCAGCTTCCAGAGCCCGTGAGGCATCTTGTGACCGGGTGAGGTCATGCTTGCACTGTGACGCTGGCCAAGGCGGGAGTACCGATGCCACAGAAAGTGCCGGGTGCAAGGGCCGGCTGGTTACACGCTGACCGGCTCACCGCACAGGCCGCCACTCATCAGTCAATGCTCTGACACTGGGCCCAGAGCTTGCCGCTGGTGAAGAGAGTGTGAGTACCGAAGTTCTGGGCTCACTTGGGGTTGGTGCCTCAAGGACGCGGGAGCCGGAGAGGCGTGCGAGAAGAGGTGCCCTGAGAGCCACTGGCTGGCCTGAAGCTACGGGTGGAGCGAGAGGGCTGAGCCCACACCGCCCGGGCTCAGAGCAAACTCGCTGACACTTCTGCAGGGGACGATGGGACGGGACAGAGGGCGGCCACCCCGAGTGCCTCCTCTGGCCCCGGGGTGCATCCCTCCTTGACCCACCCCTGCCCCTTCCTGTGGGGAGCTCAGGGTGGACAGGAGCATGGGGGTGGCACCCCAAGGCACAGACCCAGAGCGGGGAGGGGTGGCAAGGGAGAACCTCTCCTCTCGCGCGGTGCCCAGAGCCGGCCAGTGGCTGAAGGAGCAGCAGAGCCACCGCACAGCCCGCATTCGGAAGCTCCGGGCGCGACGACGCACGTGTGGTTTCCACCTCCCCACCCTTTGATTTAACGCCTCCAGCTGCTCAAGGCCACGGCTTCCGTACCTCCTACTGGGCGTGTGAAGGGACCCTGCATCCTGCACTGGAGGTACACGTGGACGAGGGGGAGGAAGTCGTCAAGGCCTTCCTGGAGGCAGAGGCTGGAGCCGGGCTGCCCGCACCACAGCTCAAAGCGCAGCAGGTGGGTGGAGCTGAGCTGCACGAGCAGGGCGGCGGTGCCGAGGGCCGCCTGCGTCCGCCGGGCCAGGCAGTAGTCCAGCACGGGGACGCCGACCACGGGGGCCAGCTCGGGCTCTCTCTGCAGAGTGTGGAGAAACACGGCATCCAGCTCGTCCACGGCCAGTGCGGGAAGCAAAGCCCCCAGGCCTTTCACGAACCCGGGGGCCCAGAGGAGCTCGCCGCTCGGCCGCTGATCCTGGGCGCCGTGGGTCAGCAGCTGGACCAGGGTCCTGCCGAGAGCATTCAGGTGCCTCTGCTTCCTGGGGGACTTCGCGGGCCGCTGGACCACGAGCTGGGCCGCGGGCAGGCTCAGCAGAGCCAGGGTGACCTCACGGAGCTGGGCACCCTCCATGTAGGGATGCAGCTCCTGCAGGGCATCCAGCTGCGGGAGGCTCTCTGTGCGTGACGTGGCCGGGCCCGCCCCCCTGTCCCGCAGCATCTGCAGCACGCTCTGGGCGGTGGCCGCCGTGTACGGGGCCAGGAGGCCCAGCTGTCCGGAGCTGCAGACGATCGGGGCGCTGGCCGTCAGCAGCCGCAGGACCCCCGCGCTGAGGTGGGCCCCCAGCAGCTTCACGAGGACGGGGCTGAGGGTGTGCGCAGGAAGGGCCCGGCGCTCCAGGGCCAGGAACCAACCCGCCAGCGTGGGATGTCTGAGGACAGCCGCCAGCACCTCCTCCAGCGTCTGAAATAGGGCGACAAGGCACAGACCTTACCCGCAGCCCAGGGCCCACGAGGAGTAGGCTGGAGGGCGGAGAAGGGCATTCCTAAGCCGTGCCATTCTCCCACCCGAGTTCTGATGCCCCTCTCAGGGGCGCCCCCCAGCACCCCAACCTGAGCCCAGTCATGGCTATAACCAGACTACAGCGTCCCCCCCACCCCCCCCCCCCCCCCCCCCCCCCGTGACTGTGCCGGCTGGACCATGACTGGACCAGGGTCCCACCCACTCCGGCATGTGTCTGAGCTGACCATACAGCGAAACTGCTCTCCAGTCCCTCTGAACAGGGGACATGCTGTGCAGAAAAGCCTAAACGTGATGAAGGCCAATCATCTGGTGCCCGCTCAGCAGCCCCGCGTCCAGCATCAGCCAGACTGGGGGGACGTGGGTGTCTCCGGTAGACCAGAGTAGTGTGATCACAGTTTGGGAGAGAAGAGACCCTGTGCCTGGAACAGCGGATGGGGTCGCAGCCTCAAGTCTGAGGCCTGGAACTAAACGTCACGTCCCAGGAGGCTGAGCCCTGAGTGACTCCTGGGGAACTCCCTGGGACCCAGCGCTGGGTTGAAACCAGTGAGCAGCCTTGCCCAGTTCTGGAACGATCTGCTCCTAGCCAACGAAGTCACACGGTCTCTGAGAATGGGAAGATGTTGTCCTTCCTCCTTTACTTGTCAGGGACGGAAAGGAGTCCATCACACCTACTGAGCTGTGCCCATTACATACAGAAAAGCGTGATGTCACGTTAGCACCACCTTGCCCCCCGTCAAACAGCTACTAGGTGGTCCTGCACCCACAGCCACCTCCTGGAAGTCAACCTGGAGACAGATCAACGGAGGGGGGCTGTCTGTTAGTCTGTGAGATGAGGAATTGTTTGCAGGTGAGATGCAGATTGTGAGACAAGGGCTCACCCCGGCCCCAGCCCCACGGCGGCCACATAAGGTCACCAAGCAGGACGAAGACTCCTTCCCGGCGCTGCAAGTTCCTGGTGTGTATTCATGGGGATGAGCCGCACCCACCGCCCGGCCTTCACTCAACACAGGCTGCAAAAGCTCCGCAGGAACACATTCCCACCGGGTTTCTCAAGATGGTCACGTCACCCGGTGTAAGGGCAGGGGAAACAACATGCAGGGAGGGTGAGTGGGTGCAGAGTTATGACTAGAAAGGTAAACGCCCAGTGACGCCGTGCTTATCTGTGGGTGAGGGGTCACGGCTGGTTTGCAGCGTCTCCGACAGAGTTCTGCATCTCGTCATTTGCCTGCGACAAACCCTTACGTGTCTCAGACCAGAAGCAGAGGGGAAGCAGGGTCTGAGACTTCCAGGAAAAGGCTGACGGGAAGGAGCCCCACGGAAGGAGGGCAGCGATACCTTGTCACTGGCCAGCTCCAGCGAGGCCACGGACTCCGTGTCCAGAAAGAGGTCGGAGGCGGCCTGGGCGGCCTCGCGTTTCTGCTGGTCCTGCGAGGCCAGCTGCGCACAGTGGGCGACCAGGCGCTGGAGGAGGTCCAGGAGCAGCTGCAGGACGGGGGGCCCTGCGCTTCGGCCCAGCTGTGAGGACGAGAGCCACACACGCGAGAGCTCAGGCCAGGGAAGGGCTCCCAGTCACCGTGAGCGTGACCGAGTCCCTCTGTGACCGAAGGTGCCACGTTCCCGGAAGCAAGGACTGAGGAAGGAGACAGGCCAGAGTGGCCGGTCCCTGAGAGACACCAACAACCTCAAAGTCCTTTCTCAGGAAGACGTGCGCCCTCAATCTTGATGAAGTAACCGGGTTTGTTTGGGTCAAGATGAGGGAGACGCAAATTAAAGCTCCGTAAACCACACCGGGGACAGAAAGCTCGCCAACGAACTACTCAACACTTCTGAAAGATGGGGCATCTGGCCGCGCCGGTCCCGTCCTCTGTGGAGGGCGCTGGCCTGAGCGCCCGCTGCGCTGCCCCAGCCACAGAGCTCGGCCTGCGGTCCGCAGGAAACGGGTGCCGCAGCCGCCTCTGCCTGTCTGCTCCAGGAGGGGGAGGGGCCCAGCACAGACGGGCGGTGGGCCAGCAGCCCGGCTCCCCAGCTGGGGGGGTGGGGTGGGGGGCGGGGGGCTCCGTGGCCCTGTGTGTGTCACATCACTAAGTTGCCTTGTGTGCAACGGGGTGACAGCAAGACTCTGAAGCTCTATGGACACTGTCACTCGGTCTGGCCCCGACTCTGAGGCGGCCGCTCTGCCGGCGGGGACGTGGGGGCACGCAGGGGCTGGGGGGCCGGGCAGGAGCAGCGCTGACCTGGCCAAAGTTCTCCACGGCGCTCCTCACGTAGAGCAGCAGGTGTGTCGCCGAGCCCAGGATCTGGTGCGCCGGCAGGTGCGGGAGGGCGGCCTGCAGCTGCGCCTGAACCTGCTCGTCCAGGAGTGCACCCTCGCTCTCGTAGGCCGCCTGCAGCAGGGCGGAGAAGGAGGAGGCCGCAGGGCCCTGGGGGGCGAGGCTGCCCGGCATCTGAAGGGGCTTGGGAAAGCAGCAAAAATCCGAAGAAAAGGAAAGAAAAACAATTGCAGATTAAAAGGGTGCACAGTCGGCTAAAACTAAAGTCCTAAAACTAAAAAATATGTGACTGTGTGGCATTCTATTTAAAGAAGTTAAGCCCCAACGTTACCTCAGGGTGCATTAACACAAAAGCACTGCATCAGGAAGGGGTTTGCACACCCCGAGAACAGACGCCGTGGGCTAGAGCCGCACGGGCCGGGCACTGACTGAGGCGTCACGGTGATGAATGCTGCACGCTGTGGGTGGCACCTGGGAAGGGGGCAGCTCACAAGCTCTATGCCTTCCAAAGGCCCTCGCCAGGGAGGGTGTCTTGTTGGGAGAGTAACAAGCCAGTGGACAGAGCGAAGAGAAATTTCTGGAGCTTGACCTCAAACTCAAGTTGTTAACTTCTTCTACAATAACTGCCAAACTGCTTTCTTTATTGACCCCACGGGCCTTTTATGACTGTATCTCCAAACACTCCACTTTCTAAAGCTGACGAAACTAGGTCCTGTGTGCCTGGAGACACAGCAGGTCCCCTGGTGGGGTCCCCGGACCAAGCAGCAGGGTCGCCCGGGAACGGGTGAGAAAGGCCAATCCCCAGGCCCACCGCACACATGCTGAGCCAAACACACTCAGGGTGGGGCCCAGTGACCGTGTCCGAACGAGCCACCAGGGGACTGACATCCCACCAGGGTAAGAAATGCTGCTGTGACCCACCCCTCAAAGAGTGGACACCTTCCTTTGTGTACCCACGAGGCACAGCACTGACCTGCTAAGCTCTGACCAGCTGCCCTCAGTTCTGAACTGCAGCTTAGCATGCAGGGGAGGGTGGCAGCGGCCCGGGAAGGGCGTGGATGCTGAAGCTGACTGCCTGGGCCGCATCCTGACCTTCCCCTGCCCCCTACTGCTGCCCAGTGGTGGAATGGCTCTGTGCCTCAGTTTCCCCATGTGTGTAATAAGCACAGTAAGTCCCAAGCTTCTTCTCTGAGTCACCGCAAGGATTAAATGGCTTGAATCACACAGTGCCCTTGGTACCAGGCCCCGACGGACGGGAAGTGTTCGATTAACACAAGTATTTGCCATGAGTACCGCAAGACAAAGAGGCCCTGAGCTGCTTGCTTTTGCACGAACAGCTAAAAGTGTTCTGAATGAATACACACCACAAAGCTAACTTCTTGTGCCTCCCCAGCCCCCAACATTCATAAACACTCTGGCGCTGGGGCCAGATGTGCAGGGCCTGTTACAAGCACGTGGTCCCCACGTAAAGGCGGGACGTTCTTTCTTTCTTTCCATTTTCCCAGTCTTCACGGAATGGAGGCTGCTGGGGGCCACCAGCACCTGGTCTGACGGGAGCCCCGGAGCCGAGGGGCAGGCTGGGGCCCGCTGAAGGCGGCCAGGACCCAGGCACGCTGCATCACTTGGGACGGAGGGAAGAGGAGGCACCTTCCCCCACCCCAGCCCCAAAGCTGGCGCGGGGGCTCAGTGATCATGCAGCCAGCGGAAAATGCAATCCGGCGGCATCAGCGAGCCATCCGTCCTCTGTCGCGCCAGCTAAGTAGCAGTGGTGCCAAGGAGCTGGCCTCCTGCGCGGGGAAACCACAAGGCTACCAAGCTTCTCCCTGCAGGCTGCGTGGCGGCGAGGCTGAACCATCGGGGCGCAGCGGCGGCCCACGGGGGGCATCGCGGGGTTTCCCAGGGCAAGGCCCGGTACCCGCGGGAGCGCTCCCGCCGCGGCTCACCAGGGCCTCGCGGGCCGCCTCTGGGATCCAGCGGCTGTAGTACGTGTGGAACCGCAACAGCTGGTGGCAGCAAGGCGGGACGGGAGGCTCCAGCCTGTCGTAAGCCTGAAGCAGCAGACACAGCGCCAGAGGGTCCCGCTGCGTGTGGAGGAGGTCTGTCAGCACCGCCGTCAGGTATGCCACGACGTTCTCGCCTGCAAAGGAATGAGACGTGTGGGGGCGGCCTGTCGGGACCCTTCTGTGGCCCGTCAGTAACACCAACTCCCACGGGTATCCCAGATCCAGAGAAACAGACGCCAATTCCATGAGGGGTCACACACACACACACACACACAGGAGGGCAGGTGCTATCACCGCACAGCACACCAGGCTCCGTTCCACTAAACGTGTGACACACAGTCAGGCTTCAGTTCCCAAGGCCTGGAAGTGGAGACCCAGGCCTAGAAGTGACGCAAGAGCCACCTGGGGCCAAGACTTGTTTGGCGCTCGCAAATCCATTCTTGGTCCTTGGGCACCTGGACCCCCCACTGTGGTCACGCTGGGACCACGTGACTGATTCAGCCACTTCCAGGCCTGGCGGGAACAGCCCCTCCTTGACGGTCCCCTCTGTCTTCCTCTCCCACAGTGACCCTGGAGGCTGTATGTGGAGATGGTTCAGCTACAAGATGGGAGTGGCCTGGACCCCTGCCTCCACGAGAACAGTCCCACACGAGAGCAACTTGACCTATACTGGACTATGCCAAGGTCCAGAGAAGAGACCTTTGCCCATTCAATCACTACATGCTGGGCCTTATTTGTTACTACAGCAGAGCCTGAGCAACCCTGACTAATCACACCACTGTGATCTAGTTGTGATCTAGGGATACTTCCTCGGTTCTCAGTTCCAGCAATTTCCAGCAAGTACGAAGGACTCACACCCTAGCATCGTGATGGCAAAAATAGACTCTGAAAACGTCGGTGTTAAAGCAGGTCTGTGCAGCAGACAAATAATGCATTCTTATGGACTTACCCCTCAAATGGCCCATTTCCCAGAAGTCCTGCTGGCACCCAGATTCTCATCCCTACACACTTAGCTCTGAAGGCCAGGCAGCCATCACTTGGGTACGAACCTTGCTGCCACGGGTTTTCAGCAAGTATTCCCGGAGCCCCTGGAACCACACCTCCCAGCCCACAGGGACCTAGCTGGTGACGCACCCAGGAGATCCTGACTATACGCAGGTACCTGTTTCGTGTTCTGTCCCAAGGAGCAACTTATTCCTGGCTTCCAGGGCTGCGGGGACCACGGCACTGAATGGGAACGTGAGCAGGATCATGTCTTCATCCAGTAAGAACCCAATCTCCTCATCCAGGCCTTCACTGCCCTCCACCAGGACGTCCACCATGTCGAGAACATCTGAGACAGAAAGAGGACAATCCAACCAAGGCCAGAGACACCGAAGGACCCCACTGCAAAGGGCTCCACAGGCAGGGATCGTAAGAAACGTCTAAGAGGAGGCGTAAAAGCTAAACACCCCCGGGGGGGAAAGGCTTAGTATGAAGTTTAATTCTTTTTTTTTTTTTTTTTTTTAAATTTTTATTTTATTTCTAGGAGAGACAGAGAGAGAGAGAGAGACAGCGTGAGCAGGGGAGGGTCAGAGAGAGAGGGAGACACNAAATTTTTATTTTATTTCTAGGAGAGACAGAGAGAGAGAGAGAGACAGCGTGAGCAGGGGAGGGTCAGAGAGAGAGGGAGACACAGACTCTGAAACAGGCTCCAGGCTCTGAGCTGGCAGTCAGCACAGAGCCTGATGCAGGGCTCGAATCTACCAACCGTGAGATCATGACCTAAGCAAAAGTCGGACGCTCAACCGACTAAGTCACCCAGGCGCCCCTGAAGTTTAATTCTAAACACACGAGGACATCACCTCTGAAATCCCAAGAGCTCTGCCAGACGAAATATAGGATGTCTGGCTCAGATGATAATAGACTGAAGTTTCCTCAAGTGACACCGAGAAGCCCCAAAACCTTAACCTGGATATTCAGGCGAATAGGTCAAAATCAGAGAAGCCAAACAGGGTCAGGGTTGAAGCACAGACCAGAGCCCAGGTCTGGACTTCAAATCCTGACTCTGCTGGGTACTAAGCTGTGTGAGCTTGAGTTAATCACCTAATCTTTCTGGGCGTCAGCTGCATTACCATCGTATAAAAAATGTGGATAATAACATCTGCCCCTTAGGGTGGCTTATGGGGTTCCAGGAGTTAGATCTGTAAAGAGCTAAGATCAGCACCCGGCACAGAGGAAACACTGCACAAAAATAACCCAGCCAATGGGCTCTGTACATTCGCCCCCTCGGAGGAGCAAATAAGGCGATTTTCATTTCCACGGTAGGCTGATCTCTGACTCAGAGAAACAGATGCCTGCCCCTGTGTGAGACGTTAACGCGGTTCCCATTTTCACCACTGATCTGCCGCTGATCGTGGCTGGGGCTTCACGGACCCGAGGAGCAAAGCAGCAGTGGCGCCTACCATCGATGTGGGACACGGGAATGCTGACATCGTCAGCCTCCTGCTTCGTCCCTGCAGCCCGCAGCGTGCTGGCTTCCTGGACGAAGTCAGATGCTTTGTCTGTGTAGGAATAGGGATTCGCCACCAACGTCAGTAAAACCTGGGCATCGAAAAGCCAAGCAGAAAACATTTAGGTGGTCGCAAGTGAAATGGAAAAACAAAAACAAAAATACACAAAAAAAATCATCAGTAATATAAAGGGAAGAGCTAAAATGTTAACAGTCCCCAATAAGAACAATTTTTTCTGCCAAGTATTTTTTTTTTTTACTTTTTGTTACAGAATTAAAAAAATTTTTTTCTTTTGGTATAAACCACTGCGCTTAAACCAGTGGTATAAATCACTGTAAGTACGCCCCTGCTCTCTTTGTGCAAAGACCAATCCCCAGAAGGAAATTAAACAGTAATATATTCCCATTTTACAGATTCTAAAACTCAGCAGAGTCTGGCATATCAGCAGAAATTAGGAAGGAAGCCAGAAACCCAGGGCTTCTGGCACTGGTGCCTCAAAAGTGCCTTCGTCACATCGAAGGCCACATGGCATGCTCATTGACACACTCCTTCACACTGGACATAGGTGCTTACGCGTTCCAAAAACTGAATCACGGTTTCTCTTTGCTCGTCCGCAGTGTCATGTAAGTGTTCCAGCCACAGCTCCAGCTCCCTCCAGGTGTGCTCGAACACCCCCGTGTCCCGCAGGATCTGTCAGGGAGCAGAGCCAGGGCGGGGGTGTCAGAGCAACGAGGGGCCGAGGCAGCACGGCACAGAGGAGGCCAGAGTCCCATCGGCAGTTTTACCCCCAAAGCCACTCTTTCACAATGACACTCCCAGACGTGACGGAAAGGAGAAGAGAGTCTTCTGCGTTCACTCAAATTTCACACAGCCCCTGGTCTTACTGCTTACTCCTTTCCTTCAACTCCTAAATAATAAAAGGATTTAAAAAACCCAGCTGCTGCTTCGGAGGCTGACTGCTATAGCCGGATTTTCACAAAGACCCCAGGTAAATGAGCAGGACTCAGCCCCTCAGAGCCAGCAACTGTTAGCTAGCATGACATTCTCCAAGATCACAAAGCAGTCATGTCACGTCATCTCAGCGCAACCTCCCTCAGCCTCAGAGCCGGGACATGAAGCAGTGGCGATTCTAAGAGAACGGAATGTGTTAAGAGGGAGGACCTTGAGCCAGCACGATTATATGACATCCCCAAATGGCCTGATGGCACAGACTCCCACAGCAAGAGCCTCAACAGCGCACTGAGGAGAGACCCGACTGTGCCAAGCCTGCCCATGTAGAGTAAATGACTATGAAATTGGGTCAGGGTCAAGTGCACGCCTACAGGGAAATGGCAGTTTGTGAAGGTCAAGGCCAAGATGTTCATGTTCTTCAAGCAGCTCAGGTGAGAACGTTATAGGGCAGAAAGATTATCAACGCTTCAAAGAAAAAAATCTCTGCACCCCCAAAACAATGAGCGTGCCGCCTATAGCACATTGGCCATGCAGGAGAAAGGAGATTTCCCATGGTGACATCCAGACCTGGGGGAAGCCCTACAGGATGAAGATCAAGTGTGGGAGAGAGAAGCTGACAGTCCAACTCCCCGTCCCCTTCCAGTAACTGTGAGGACACCTGGGCTGTGGGTGATGGACAAGGTCAGAAAGGCTGAGTCCTGGAGAAGGCGGCGTCTGGACACGTGGGGGAAGGCACGGCCCACCCCACAGGTGGAAGTTCCCCGGAGGCTGGAATCCTAACACTGCAGGGAGCCTACAGCGTGCTGGGCATCACCTACTACTCCAGGCCACGCGCGCTCTCCTCTGAATCCTACCATCTCATCCTTCCCATTCACCGTGAGAAAACAAAGTTCAGCGAGGGTGAGTATTTGCCCAATGCCACCCAGGAAGAGGTAGTACTGGGACTCAAATCTAGGAACAAGACTTCAAAGCCCATGTTTCCCACTTCACCATGCCACCTCTTGGGAATGCAGCTAAGTTTAGACATGATAAATTAAAGCTGCCTTAAAACTTCCTGTTTTTAAATTTACAGAAGCCCTGACACATCCTTAACTCAACAACTATTTACTAAGCACCTGCTGTAACAGAGACTGGGAAGATGCTTCCCAGAATTAGGAACTGGTAGAAAATGCTTACCTTTATGATCAGAAGTTTGGTAGATGACTTGAGCTGGAGATGGCTACTGGTCACAAACATTTTCATCAGTAAGTAAAATACAGATCGTTCTCCTCCAATGATTTCTGCATCTGGGCCTTCCTGGAGTTGGAACGGTAGCAGATTATAAACATTACACAGGTCACTGGATGCTGAGGCCGGTATGGCTCCAGGCCTCTTATCTCACCTCACTTTAACTACACTCGGCAAGACTGGGATTTTACACGAGGAGGCTCGGAAAGCCAGGTGCTCAACCAAAGCCCCAAACGGCAGCCGGTGCTGACAGGGTCGATCCCTTCTACGTAATTTAGCCTCTCACAAAGGCTGGTGAGCTTTGAACACACGTCTCAGAAGTTCATGGGGCTCCAGATCCCTGGCCCAAATGCCACTGAGGCTGTGTCTGGCTGGCGTCTCTGCAGCCCCTGGCAATAAGAATGACCCTGACCGTGTGAAGTGCTGGTGTTCATGAAGCCCAGGAGACTTCATCTTATAAGCAGACGGTGGGGCACAGGATATAAATTAGTATTTTAATACCAGTCCTTTCAAAGTTAAGAGGCCTCCCTCTGTTCATTTTCCAAATGAATCACCAGGATCCCACTGGCCCTGTTCAGCTGGGGTAAAAAAAACTCAATGACACTCCGGGCTGCTCATCTCTCTGCGGACCGTGGCAATGACCTCACGGTGGAGTGCAGAGGTTGAGAGCAGGACTGTGTGCGACACTGGACCCTCCAGTCACCCTGCAGGGTGTCCTAACCACTCTGTGCCCTGGCTGCCTCATCTTTCTGTGGTGGTAAAGGTGCAGACGCACAGGGCATGCGTGTCAATCCTCAATTACGATACAGGTGAACCTCAGGAGAGGACCTGGGGGGAAATGCAGAGATCCCCATGCGCCCGCATTCTCACGCTTTTCTGGAAATATGACATGTACAAATCCCTACATACGTTTCCATGCTATTGGTTCCATTAAATTACAAAAACTTTATTTTTGAGAGAGAAAGCATGTATGCACGAGCATGAGTGGGAGAGAGGCAAAGAGAGAGGGATACACAGAATGTGAAGCAGGCTCCAGGCTCTGACCTGTCAGCACAGAGCCCGACGCAGGGCTTGAACTCACAAATGGTGAGATCATGACCTGAGTTGAAGTCAGATGCTTAACTGATTGAGCCACCCAGGTGCCCCTGGTTCCAGAGAATTTTTTTTTCAGAGAACTTTAAGTAAGATCTAAGTCACTTAAAAAAATCATCATCAGAGCTACAGAGCACTTGGAGCTTAATTTTGCCTGGTCATTTTTCCTCTTTGGATAGAAACAAAATGGCATCCTGTGCTTAAACACAGGTGAGTATCTGCTGCAGGCTGAGTTCCCTTTATGAGTCCACATTATATTCTCCAGAAGGTCCTAGAAGGCGTTATGAAAGGCAGGAAAAAACGCCAGCAATCTTTACTGATTTTTGTACCAGCCTGGGTCTTCTCCCGGCTGGTATCGATCTCAATCTCTGTCTCAAGTTCTTCCAGGATGAGAACAAAGAAGAAGGAATGCATTTTGTATTTCCAAATGCATTTATTTCCAAAAAGTTTTAAAATGACAAGCAAAATGCAAAGTACTCAAGATAAAAACAAAAATGAAAACTCCCAATACCTCCCAGTGACACTGTTTCAGTAAGGACACAGTCAACATCCTACTTTGCAAAAGCAAAGAGATGCACAGGCCTCTTGGTTCCTGACTCAGACCTGGCCTCTGCTCCAGGCGCATCTAAGCGGGGGAACCGTGAATGTCGTCTTTATGACCAACCGTCGGGTTCTGACCCAGTTAGACATTTCCAGGCCGAAACACCGACAGACCCCGACGTTAACGGAAGAGCAAGCAGAAGCCATCCGCTTCCTACCTGTGCCTTGAGCCACAGGAACTTGCTGGCGGGCAGCTCCAGCGCCACCTTCAGGATGTGGTGTTGTAGGATGGGAGGCACCTCCTCCCGGAGGCCCTGCTCTGAGATGACGCCTGTGGCAGAAAAGAGGGAAACGGACCGGAAGTCATGGGCAGGGAGGCACCCAGCGAGGCCACCCCTGGCCATGGGGGCCAGATAAGAACTCCCAACTGCAGAAATAAGAAGGGGGTTTGGAGGCTCTCTCCTCTCTTCTGGCCAGACGCACCCCCACCTGGCACATCCTCCCCTCCCATGGTCTGTCCAAATCGTCAGCAAAAAGCCTTAACTCCACTTGCCTCAAGCGGCCCCCTGGCCGCAGTGACCTCTCCCTACGGCATGAAGCCTGGCACCTCCCACTGCCCCCTGGGTGCATTCTCCGGGCGAGAGGCACCAGCCCTGCTCCCCAAACCAAAGACGTTTTGTGAGCAGACCTGTGGCCACCCGAGCCCCAGACTGTGTCCTCCCCCGCTGGCCTGATTTCTGCATTTCCCTTTGCTCGGGAGGGACATGGTACTAGATACGAGTGGCCGCCTCTAGTAAATTTCATATTCTCACAGCAGAGAGAGGCTTTCACCTTCAAACAATTAAAAAGTTAATTACAGCTTTTCAGAATTATTCCAAGAGCTTCTGTAAACCCCAGGAATGACACACCTGCAAGCCTTCCTCCATGGGCCCAATTATAAAATTATTAAGCACTTTTCCGTCACAGAAACGTGACCAGACAGGCCGAATGTTACTTTTACAAGATGTGGTTTGAACCTGACTCACCCGGTACAACATGGGTGACTCTGTCAGAAGCGCCTATGCGTGAGTAGGACGTCCCCTCTAAGGGGCTCTAACATCCGCACCCCTGCTCCTCTGAAGACAGGTTTTAGAGTTAACGTGACACACTCTGATTTGTCACTTATCTGAGGCAGACAACTCAGGCAGCCCGGCTTCTCCCTTCTGTGCCCTAGGCTGGTAAGTGCTCATCCGATGTTTACTTAAGGACAACTGGTGATTTAAAAACTATTAGTGCAAATACAAATAAGCAGGCTGGTGGATGGGGCCCACCAGCGTCCCTGGGCCTCAGCTCCGGTTCGTGACTGCTTCCTTCCTCCCTGCCGGCACCAGAGCAGAGGGGGCCCTGCGGTCCCCTGAGCCGCACCTTTCAGGAGCTTGCTGAAGTCGAAGTTGTACTGCATGACCATGTGTGGGACCGCCTTCTGGTACAGGCATATGACCTGCAGCAGAACGGCCTTCAGAAGAATGGTTTCTGCGTCATCTGAATCAAGATAAAAAACACCGTAAGTTAGGAAATACTGGCTCTTTGTCCTTAATCAGCAGGTGGTATGCAGTCAACACATGGGGAAGGCAGAGGCTGCAGTCAGATCCCTAGAGAGTCTACGTGGGCAAAGTCAAGATCGTTCAAATAGACTGGGTTTAAGTCCTCATGGTGGGGCAGTAACCTTGGACAGGTTAAAGCGACTACCTCTGTGCTTGAGTGTCTTCATCTGAACAATGGGAATTAAACAGGATGTAGACAGAAGGTACGAAGCCCACTGCCCGGCAGGCTAATAACAAGGTCTGAGTAAGGTACCTCATTACTGGGCAGGGGGCCTGTGAAGCCCACCTCTACCTGCACAGCCAAAGAGAGGCCTCCATGGAAAGGCCAGAGCACAGGGTGCCCAGCACTCAAGTCCTTAGACAGTCACGGTGCCTAGGTAAAGCCCGGGCACATTTGCAATAGACGCCTCCAAAGCCCCGTGGGCTGGAGCTGTCCCCGCCTGCCCATGTCACCTCTGTTTGCCGAGAGCAGGGCCCCACGCAGCCCTCACCGCACTGGGGAGCCACGCAGGCAGCAGGAGTCTGGGTGCCCCTCTTCTTTCCTTTCTCGTCATCCTGTTTTGTCTCCTGCTTTCGAAGTGACTGCCAGACCCACACGATGGTGTTCAGGTCTGGTAAACTCTATGAGGGAAAACACAGTCACATTAAACAAGGGAGAGAAAGGGAGAGGAACCCAAAACTAAGGGGAAGCAAAGCACAAAGGGAAGACACGAGTGCACGTGAGTGCGAGTGTGTGAGAGACGGGACATGGCGGGGAGAACAGGCCCATGTCCTCTGTGAGCTCCACACAGCACAAAGCTGTGATTCCCACGACTGTACGGCACGGACGTGGTGAAAACACAAGCGCCGATGCTTACAACAAAGACTCATTCACCTGAGCAGGACGCTAGGAACAAAGAAACATGCCCGACAACCGCAGGGGGCCACGTCCACCATGACCTCAGCTCCTCTGGGGCAGGTACCCCATCTGCAGACGCCTGCCCTTCCTTACTCACCAGAATGGGCCTCCCAAGCCATCCCCTTACCATGACCCTGGCCTTGTGCGTGCGGCAGTGGGGGAGGGAAGAGCATGTCAGCTCCTGATGAGACTTGAGGTCCCAGGAGCACCCCGACCCCTACCTGCCCTTGGTGCTCCTGGAACTGCCTCTTCCACCTGGTGCGCTTACCTGTGACAGCTGTAAGGAAAGCCCTGGAAACTTCCCCGCAAAGGCCAAACCCAGCTCCCGCACCTACCTTGCTCAGGGCTTCTCTGAAGAGGCGCACAAATTCTTCCATCGCCGCGGCCGTGTACACGCCTGATTCCTGCCATATCTCTTTGTTCAGACAGTGCTCGATCGTTTTTAGTGCTCTTTTCAGAATGACGGAAATAAGGGATAAAGCTGTGTGCTTCACTGATATGCTATCCAACTGGGAAGAAAAAGGGTTAAAGCCACACATCTGCAGCTGCTCTATGGACACAGTTCTCCTGAGCCCCGGGTGTGGCTGGCTCTGGCGTCCCCACGGGTCACTCCTAGGGAAGGCCACACAAGCCGGGTACCCTCGATGCTGTAAGAAGAGGTGGACTGGGGGCCCTGCCCCCCTTGACCTGCAACGGAACTGACCTCGGCACCTGCCGAAGAGAGAACTATAAGAGGGGCTGATAGTTACTCTCAACTCTGTTTCACTGTCTGTGTTTCCTAAGTCTTTTATGACAGCCACCGGACTCTCGGGGATTTTCCACACCAAGAACAGCTGCGATCTCACCAGCACCCAACCGGCCCCAAGCAGCACTCGCTGTCAGGGGCACAGGTGACAGGAAAAGGCAGCACACACTTAGGAAAAAACACCTGCAGGCTTGGTAAGCATGCAGCCCCCAAACACAGGCTCAGGGACCTTCCTAGGGACAGCCGGGACAGTTCTGAGTCCTCACCCGCTGCAGAGATTGAGCAGAACACAGGAACCGGAGCTGTTGCCAGACGGGGGTCCCCTGGGAGATGCCATCTCAGGCCCGGCCCTGAACAACTCAGGCAGCCCCAGGAGCATCCCAGGTGCAGTCTGGGACAGGATGAGCCAGCGGGGCCACCGCAGAGGGACAGGCAGGGACACCCGAAACGGCATTCTGTGTTCCAACGAGCCGGGGGTTGTTCCGTGCGTGTGCTGTACACTACAGCACTGCTACACGAAGTGCCCCAAGCCAGCGGCAACTCCCTCCTGTAACCCCTTCACAGGCAAGGTCCAAACAAGCGCCCGTGTGTACACGCTGCCTCCAAACGGCAAGCTTCCGGTTTCTGATTAGCTAACTCCTTTCTTTGTGATTCTAAAATCAGAAATTATGCCATTAAAAGCTTTCAGATAATACTGTATGGAAACCTACAGAAAACACAAACATACAGTGCTAACACCACTCCTAAGACACACCTGAGTTGCTGGCCTCACCGGCACGGTCAGGAAAGGCCCACTGAGGACAAAGCAAAGGCCTGTACAGGACGGCGGCATTGGCGGAACAGAGAGCGCACCCCTGTCCTTGCCCCACGTCACCTGGTCCAGGGACAGACACCCCCTGTCCTGAAACTACACTGTGACAGGGAGCGGACGGCCTTCCATCCCAGACTGCCTGCGGGAGCTGGCTCCCAGGGCGTGGGCACGGCTGCCAGTGACACGGCCTGCCACCCAGAAAGAGGGGTGACACACGCCTTTCAGTGGTTTCCTAGAAACAGCTCCTTGAGATAACACAGCCTGTGTCTCCCCCCAATGGATGGGCAAGCGAGCAGGGTCCCAGTCATGGCTGTTCTGATTTGGCCACCAGAACAAAAGGCCTTTCTGCCCAGCCCCACACTGGCCCCCCTGCTCCTTGCCCACAGCCCACTCCCAGCACAAGCCCCAGACGGGCATCAACAATGAGGAGCCCCGGGGCACCTGTGGGGCTCGGTCGGTTAAGTGTCTGACTCCTGATTTCAGCTCAGGTCATGATCTCAGAGTCACGGGATCAAGCCCCACATTGGGCTTCATGTTGAGTGTGGTGCCTGCTTGGGATTCTCTCCCTCTCTTGGCCCCTCCCCTGCACCCATGTGTGCACCCGCTCTTTCTCTCCCCCAAAATAAACATTTTTAAAACCACAGCTGGGGTGCCTGGGTGGCTTAGTTGGTTAAGCGTCCGACTTTCGCTTAGGTCATGATCTCACGGTTCGTGGGTTCGAGCCCCGTGTGGGGCTCTGTGCTGACTGCCAGCTCAGAGCCTGGAGCCTGTTTCAGTCTGTGACTCCCTCTCTCTCTGACCCTCCCCTGCTCACGCTGTCTCTCTCTCTGTCTCCTAGAAATAAACATTAAAAAAAAAAAAAGAATAAAAAAAACAAACAAACAAAAAAACAGAAAAACCACAGCTGAGCCCCGCTGCATAGCCCAGGGAGTGCTCACCACCCTGTGCTGACCTCCCCATCACGGCTGGGGCCACCTCACCCCTGCGCCACCCACCATGGCCCACCCTGGTCCCACTGTGTCCACACCACAACCCAGCCTGCGAGAAGGGTGGGGCCTTCTCCTGGGCTCCTCCTTCCCGGCTAAGTCTTGAGGAACTTGGGTCTGGGAGGGGCTGGCAGAGCGCAGGACCCATGTGTGCCAACAGCTCACGGCCGTTCGCTGACAGCCAGGGTGCTGTGGTGACAGACGCAGGAGTGCCTGAGAAGGAGGTTTTGGAGGGACTCGGGGACCTCCATCACAAATAACGACGTGGAATTTCATTTCTCCACGGACACGTCCTCTCGAGATGCCCGAAAAGCTGATCGTCAAAGCAACGTTCGTAACACTAGAGATCATAACGCCATTCACTTCAACCACAAGGGACAGGACGTGGCAGGCAAATGTCAGTCCTACGCCTTCCACAAATCCCCAACCAACACTTTCATACGGGACGCCAGGCCGTGGCTGAACACACCGCGTCGCCTCTGAGCCCATCAGGCTCCTGCCTTAGGCAAGCGCAAAGCCCCGCAGGGGTCCATGGTGCTGGCGGTGGTGGGGCAGCAGGAGCCCCTGGCGGGAACGTGCCTGGGGCCCCAGGGGCCCGGCTGAGTGGATCCGAGGAAGGCCTGAGGCTCACTGACAAAACACCACACAATACACCCAGGCAGGCCTTCTCAGAACAATCCCCAGCAGGGCCCATGCAGGGAACAGGAGAAGGTTCTAGAAGAAAGGTGACCACTTACATTCAACGCCTGGGTGAACATCGTCTTATTGCACACCAAGGGCACAGTGGTCACCATCACCATGGCCAGGAGCCGAGGCAAGGGGATGAACTCTCTGGTCTGGAAGGCCCGGGAGACGTCCGGCTGGGCGTCATAGATCTGTGACACAGAGAAAAGATGATGAGCGGCTGCGGGTTCCACTTCAAAGCAGGCTCAGCATCAGTGCCCCACAGCGAAGCGGGTCCAATGCAACCATTACAGCGAGGAGCGTCCGGAGACTGCCTGGAAACAGGCTCCGCGAGAGTGACCCCCAAATCTACTCACTAGAGGAGAGTCCGGGCACAAGACTGCTGCCCCAGGGCAGTGACCTTCAAAGCAGAGCTCTGCCTGCGGCCCGGGGGGCCTCATACACCCCCGGATGGCACGCCAGTCACTACGGGACCTAACAATCGTACCACTAACCAGGGTGCGCCTGACAGGCATCTGACGCCTGCCAGAATCTCTGTAATACTTCGTGACAACCCTTTAGGGTAGGGATTTTTTACATGGCAGTACAAATCGTTCATGGGTGACAAAGCTGGATCTCAATAAGGGTAAGTAAGTTCCCCGGGGGCACACGGTTAAGAAGCAGTGAAGGGAGGGCTCGCACCCAGGCCTGCAAGGCCGCGCACTTGGCCCCCCCAGGGGGGGCAGAACCAGAGCAACTCCCACAGGGCGGGAGGGGGTGGTGGTGGCCGCCACAGGCCTCCCTTCCCCAGCGCGAAGGGCAAACTGCCTCCTTCTCGCCCCAAGATACACGTGGGGAGCACAGGCACACGCGCTCAAGGAGAGCAAGAGCAGACTACACACGAGAGCCCATCTGGCAGACCAGCGCACGCCTAGGCGGAGGCACGGGGAACATTCCAGCTGCTTCTCACCTAGGCAGGTCACCAGGCAGACAGCGCGCCCCGCCGGCAGCACTGCCGAGGAAGGTACAGCGGCCTGTCGGCGGTGGGGACGAGAGGCGGCCTCTGATAAGACGTTCACACACAGGCACCCGGACAGGCAGAGCGTCACTGTGCACGGATCGTAAGCTGTTCTCAGAACTTAAAGCAGCGGTCCTTACATGTGGCGCTTCAGCTCACAGCCCTCCCCAGTGTCAGCCGCGACGTGCCAACACTCATGAAGGTCTCCCTCTAAGGAAAGCCTGGACGAAGGAGATGAATCTGCCCTGACAGATTCAAAAGGCGTCCACCCCGAAGTTCAGCTCGGCAAAAAGCAGGACGTCCCCAGAGGAGCAGGACGCCGGGCTGACACGAGCGGACGTCGCCCCTGCAGAACGGCTGGGTGAGTTCTCCGTCCTTCCTGCGGTCATCGGCTCGTTGCTTCCCCTCCCACGGCCCCTGCTCCGGGCCGGATTCCCCAGGGTATTACCTTGTTCAGCAGCTTGATGTTATTTGACCAAGTGGACTTCGCCCTTGGGAGAAAGGAAAACGTGACTTCCTTGAAGTACTTGTTCAGCAAGTCCGGGCACACCTGGAGGATGTTCACCACCAGCTCGGCCACCAGCTCGTCGTCTGCCGCACTTTTCAAACCCAACAGGAAGTGCAGGAGCGTCAGGTTCCCGCCTCTGCCAGGGAGAGAGGAGAAGGGTCGGCAGGAATTTCCACAGCACACCGAGAGCTCGGGGTCAGAACGGCAGCTCCTCAAAATCGCCCTCGGGAAACACGGTTAAAACAGTGACCGGCAAGCATCATTTTGAATTTCCCTCATGACACAATGCGGGGTATTTTCATGGCCTGTGAGGTTCTAGCTCCCCAACAGAGGGCTTGAATCTCACTCCTCTATTTCTGAGTGGCTGAAAAAGTCGCTATGTTGTCCTATCTCCATCTCTCCTTCCCCACCTTGAGTTCCATCTGACTTCTATTTTATTTATTTATTTTGGGGGAGGGAGAGAGCGAGAATCCCAAGCAGGCTCCACGCTCAGCATGAAGCCTAACACAGGGCTCGATCCCATGACCCTGAGATCACGACTTGAGCTGAAAGCACGAGTCTGACACTCAACTGACTGAGCCACCCAGGTGCCCCTCCATTTGACTTTTAAAGAGAAGGAAGAAACCCACTCTCCATCTCCACCCTGGCCAACAACCAGTCTACCCAGAAATCAAGGCTAATGTAAAGAAAGGGCTGAACCCGCAGGGAGAAATCCACTCCCGCAATTTGGCCGTGTGATTTTCCTGACCGTTTTCCTCCAACTGCACATAGAAAGGCACAATATAAATAAATATATATGTAAACATTAGGTATAAAAATACAGAGAAGGCATCTAACTTTTGAAAAGATCTTTATGTGAACTGCCCCACAGCCCACAGGGCCATAAATGATTTCTAAAACTCGACAACATGGCTACAAGTCTTTTCAGTTTTTCTACCTCCTCTGTTTCTAATGTATCTCAAATTCCTGGGCCTTCACTGAGCCACTGCAAGAAATTAATATAGAAAAAACAATCTGCTGTATGAAAATACTCAAAACTTGTCCCTAAGTGAACAGTTTTCAAAAGATCATAAAAATAAGAATCAGGAAAACCTGTGGATGTTAAAACTTGCATACAGGAAGCAACTAGCCCAGGACCTACACAGCCAAGCCCACAGTAGTCTAGGGTCACCCCCAGATCCTTCCAAGGGAGGGTGGCTTTCACAGCTGCCTGTCCCTGGGAAGTCATAAAATCCAGAACATCTCAGAATTTCTCATTAGCACGCCACATTGGTAGCCTCCAGGATCGTCACTCTTCTATATCCCCTTATAAACTGACTAAAATTAAGATATAACAGCTTTTACATATAATAAAACATTTTTCAAAATTTGAACCAGAGTGTAATTTTGATCAGAAAGCTATCCTTTAAAAAACTTAAAACTCCTGGGGGGTTTGGGGCGGGGGGGGGAGGGTGGTGTTCAGTCGGTTCAGTCGGTTGAGCAACCAACTCTTGGTTTCAGCTCAGGTCATGATCTCATGGTCTCACGGGTTTGAGCCCCGACTGGGTTCTGTGCTGACAGGGTGAAGCCTGCTTGGGATTCTCTCCCCACCTCCCAGCTCCCACCCCAGTTCGTGCTCTGTCTCTAACAAAACTTTAAAAAAAGTTTAAAATTCTTAATATGAAAATTTCATGAACAAAAGTTTGTGCTGTCAAGAGTGCACTAAAAATACTACACACACCACATTATTTTAATGGACAACATAATAAAGCAAATAACCTATTTCTAACACACACCGGCCACCGCTCTGGGCAGTTACTGTGCTCTACCTCCCCCTGAGGTGGATACCAACTTCATTTCCATTTTACAGATGAGACAACAGAGGCAGAGAGCAGTGGTACTTGTCAAGGTCTCAGTGCTGACCCCAGAATTTGTTCTCTTAATCTCCACACCAGGGGCTGGCAAACTGAGGCTCACCATTTGTCATCGTACATAAAGCTTCACGGGAACACAGTTATACTTCTTCCCTTAGAGAAGAAGTTTACCACCCCCGCCTACCCTATGCCTTGCTTTCAAACACCCTCTGTGTGTCCGGCACTGTCCTAGACACTGGGAATCCCAAACAGACCAGCCTCTGTTCACACTGACTCTCGTCTACCAGGTAATGAACAGGCAAATAAATAAATGTGCAAGGTGGTGATAGGTCACAGTCAAGGGCAAGGCAAAAGCACAGGGACAGTGGAAGGGCTATTTCAGAAAAGGGCTGCCGGGGAAGGCCTCTCAGATGTGCTGACGTGTGTGCAGAGACCTGAACAGAGGGAGGGAGGGAGCCTCACCTCTGCTGGGGAACCATACGTCAATTTTCACAAAATTTTCCATTAACGCCCCACAAACAAAATTCCCTTCCTCTCCCCGAAGCGCAAAACATCTGCCTTTTGCTCCTGGCTTCAAAAACGGACATAAACCACAGCTTATTTGAACAGACTCAAACCTACAAGTTGATTCAAATAAAGTCATCAAATGATCTATTTTATTGGTCTTACTTAAGGGAAAAAAAAAACACATGTATTTTAAGCATGGTGTTACACTGTATGAGATGATAAAAGTCTGCTGTTACATTTTGCCAGGAAGGCAAGCTTATTTTTGCTGATGAGAGAAAAGCCAGGCTACCACCGAAACAAAGTTGAAGGAAAAGAAATGATGCAGCAAAGTTAACTCATAATAGTCTCAGAATCAAATCAAGTCACACGCAGGGAGAAAAATCTCCACAGTGTTATCCTATTCTGAAGGACTGAGTCGTTTCCTAACTGGCTGAAACTAAACCAAACCCTTATGATTAAAATGACACGGAGGTTAAAAAAAAAAAAAAAATAAGGGTATTCACAATGAACAGAAAATACACCTAATATTTTTACTGTCAAGTGGGAAGAAAAGCAGATTGATAAATCTAACATTAGGCTACTTTGGTTATTAAAAAATAGTACCACTGATATGTGTTACCATCAGACTAAAAGACTATTATCCAAACCATCCACTAGGCACTTTATGTTTCTTTACTGATGAAACGCTGCCACAATTGTACAACATGAAACAAAACTTTGAAAATCTATCATGTTAGCAGTTGTCTTTGAGGAGAGGAAGGACTATTTAGCTGTTTTGGGGATGGACTTGGAACCAGATTCTCTGGGTTTAACATTTACTTATTTAGAGAGAGGAGGAGGCAGGCAGAGAGAGAGGGAGAGAGGGAGGGAGAGAATTCCAAGCAGGCTCCACTGTTAGCTCAGAGCCCAACATGGGGCTTGATCCCCTGAGAGATCATGACGGAGCTGAAATCAAGCGTCAGATGCTCAACCGACAGAGCCAGCCAGCCAGGGGCCCCCAGGTAAAACCCCTGGCTTTACATCGGAACTCTGACACAGGCAGGGTGACCCGACTTCTCTGTGCCCATTTCCCTCATCTGCAAAGCTGGGAGAACAGTGGCTCCCACCTCAGGCCTGTGCTGAGGCCCGCCAAGGGGCCCACCCTCTCTGGGAAGGTGGCTGGAAGACTTATCCTCGGACGCCACAGTCCTGAGTGAAACCCGCAGCACCCCTCCGTGTCCCCGGGTGAGATACCACCTACTGGGTGCCTACGTCAACAGCCACCCTGAGCCCTGCGGGCACATAATGAGCACAGAGTCTCCGGGCTTCCAAATGTGCGTCCCTGAAACGAGTTAGGTCACGTCTGAACTTCTAGCTGTAAACCACCCCAATCCCGTTATGCCACAGACTTCCGCCGGAAGTCACGGACACGATGGCTTGTGAGGAACACACGCCCGTGACTCAGGAGTGCGCTACTTTACCTGCCGATGGTGCCGAAAGACGCGTCATAAAAATTAATCCCGTGCTTGAGCGAACAGCAAAGATCCATCAGGAAGGTGTGAACGAGCTCCCTCACCATGGTCTTCCCTGCATCCTCAGAAGTCTACGAGAGGTTTATAAAATTCAATGAAAACCTCAAGTTCATGAGCCTCAGTAACAACCACAGAGTAAAAACTGGGCAACACTGCGCGCCTGATGACAGAGAAAACATTTTAAATGCTTGGTATCGTTCAAAAAAACCCCAAAGAACAGAAACAGCAGTCAAGATAAGGAAAAAACACTCTCGTATGTGGAACATAAAAAGAAAGAATACACTAAATAATAAATTACAAAAAAAACCCAAGCTCGTAGATACAGAGAAGAGACTGGTGGCTGCCAGAGGTGGGGGTTGGGGGTCATGAAAAAAATGGATGAACTGTTTTTGTTTTAGTTTAAATAAGCTGAATTTAAAAAGAAAACATTTATTTTTAAAACTGAACAAACAGGGAGTTGCTGGAACAAGAGACGACAGATAAGGGGACAGTGTATGCCCTTCCTTAACGGTTCCACGCATTCCACAGTCAGGGTTCTCACTTAATTTCTGTGGCAGGCCCGAGTCCGGCAAGGCAGACACGGCTGCACCATTTCACAAAAGGGCAAACCACGGACGTCACAGGACGTCACAACGGAAGGCCCCACTGCGTCAGCAAGTATGGAGCAGATCAGTACCCACACACCCATTATTAAAGAATCCTCTTGAGGCGCTTGTGTGGCTCAGTCGGTTAAGCATCCGAATTTGGCTCAGGTCAAGATCTCACAGTTTGTAGGTTCGAGCCTCACGTTGGGCTCCGTGCTGACAGCTCAGAGCCAGGAGCCTGCTTCACATTCTGTGTCTCCCTCTCTCTCTGCCCCCCTCCACTTATGCAAGTGAGTGCATATACTCCCTCGCTGTCTCTCAGAAATAAACAATTAAAAAAGAAGTCTCTCTTTACAGCACACACTTCAACTAGAAAATAATTTTCCTAAGCTTCTATCTGCTTTTGTGTCGTGATGTTGTGATGTAAGAAATAAATACAGTATATCTTTGAACAACACCGGTTCGGACTGCCCAGCTCGGCTTATGTGTATTTTTTTCCCATAAATACAACACAGTACTATAAATGTATTCTCTTAGGATTTCCTTAATAACATTTACTTTTCTCCAACTTATGTTATTGTAAGGATACAGTTTACAGTACATATAACATAAAAATATGTTAGTCAACTGTTTATGTTATAGATAAGTCTTCCAGTCAACAACAGGCCATAAAAACAAGTTTTTTAATGTTTATTTATTGTTGAGAGATAGAGAGAGAGAGAGAGAGAGAGAGAGAGGGAGAGAGAGAGAGTGCACGAGCAGGGGAAGGGCAGAGAGAAGAGGGAGACACAGAATCTGAAACCGGCTCCAGGCTCTGAGCTTCAGCACAGTGCCCGGCGTGGGGCTCGAACCCACGAACTGTGAGATCATGACCTGAGTTGAGTCGGATGCTTAACTGAGTCACCTAGGCACCCCAAGTTTGTTTTGTTGAAGGCATCACTGAACTCCCTGAATTTGAATGTCCTCATCTATAAAGTAGACACATTAAAAAAAAATTAATAAATACTCTTGAGAGGAGCAAGTTTAAACCTGTATTTTTAAACAAGCTTAAGAATGACTTAATTTCTCTTGCTCTTTTGAATAAAATTCCACGTTTGGGAGTGTTTTTACTAAGCCCCGGAGGCTTCCTGGCAACAGAGCACACAAAACATGTTCAAAACACGAGGACATAGGCAAGTCACGAAGATAAAAGGAGGTAAAACACAGGGCTCTCGAGACGTAGATCACTATAAAGTTCACAGGAAGTCTGAGCCTTCGCTACTCTGGCCAAGTCCATGTTCAGAAACACCCCAAGGGAAATCAGAATGAGGATTAAAAGGTACATTGGCCTTGGGTCAGCTTCAGAGCAACTGTTCTAATTCAACACTTGGGGAACTATTACAAAATAAACCACACATGTCAGTAGGTGAGGAAATTGGGGTTTTCCTAGACCCTCAGGATCCTGAAGTAAAAGCTATAGGCCTTGAAACTCTAGAAGCTGGAATGAACAGAATGGAAAGAGGGAAAAGAAGAGGTAAACGAGAGGAGGAAGAGAGCCTGGGTCGATGCCGTGCGTCTGCGTGGCAAGCTCAGCAGGGAAAACCAGCATGTCGCTCAGCTAAAGGGAGGAACAGTTTTCCCTTTAAGAGGAAAAAAGTCTAATATCATAATACCTCAGAGATTAGAAACGATCTCATTAAAGAAAAAGTTAAAAAGATCCATTGCACTTAAGTAACGAATTAGCATGACCACGAGCCAAGAGAAACAGATCGAATGGAGGGACTTTGGGGGGGCACGTTCCCCAGGCTCCAGCCACGAGGTTCGAACAGCGAGGTCACCTCAAACCCAACGGGACTCACCTTGGCGTGTTCCACGTTCACATCAACAAGCCCGTTCCAGCCGTAGAGAGCTGCTATGTGGTTCAACAGCTGCCCCGTAAAGAAACGCACCTTCTGGGTTTTGGTGATGTTTTTATTGTGAACTACCTGCAAACAGAAAACAAACAAATTTCGAGGAGCTCGATTTTCAGAACACCGTGTATTGTTCATCATTACGAAAATCATGTGGGCCCACGGCAAAATATTTAACCAAAAAAAAAAAAAAAAAAAAAAGGAAAAACGTAAAGAGAAAAGCAAAGTCCATCAATATCCAAACCGTCCTCGCGTCCAGTCAGCATCTCGGTGTGTTTCCTGTCAGCCGCCCGCCTCGGCATCACACAAGATACACGCGCACGACTGCTGTGCTTTGGTTTTGCCTCTCTGCGGTTACAAATGGTTTTCTGCCTGCTTTTACGTAAATAGCATGGACTTTTCCCTCATTATTGACAACTCCTTTAGAACGTTATTCCGGAGGGCTGTTTCCCTGGGGGGGCACAGTGAGGCTGCACTCTGGCACAATCGAGGCACAAGGCCTCGGTTCCCCTCAAACCCACTCCTGGAGCCTCTGTTGATGCGGCCCTGGTGCATCCCGGGTGTGTCCTGGGTGGTTCTGGGGTGCCCAAGTCTGGAACATTTGAAGACCTCTAACACATACTGCCCCTGCTAGAACACTGCCTCCACGAAGCACCCGATTCAAGGCATCCTTGCTAGTGCTGAGCAGCACTGTTTTCAAGGGTCAGTGCTGGGGCACCTGGGGGGCTCGGTCGGTTGGGTGTGCAACTTCAGCTCAGGTCATGATCTTACAGTTTGTAAGTTTGAGCCCCGCATCGGGCTCTGTGCTGACAGCTCAGAGCTTAGAGCCTGCTTCAGATTCTGTCTCCCTCTCCACCTCTTCCCTGGTTGCTCTCTGTCTCTCTCTCTCTCTCTCAAAAATAAACAAACATTAAAAAATAAATAAATAAAAGGTCAGTGCTAACATGGTAGTCGAGAAAAACCTGTACCTCGTAATTTGTATTACTTTAAATCAGGGCTTCTCAGCACCACTGACATTCTGGGCCCAATAACTGCTGTGGGGGACTGACCTGTGTATGTAGGATGTCTCTACCCACTGGATGCCAGTTACTTCCAGTTATGACAACCAGAAATATTTCTAGACACTGCCAAATGTGGGTGTGCGCCAGGGGGTGGGGGCGCAAAACCACCCCAGTGGAGACCCACAGTTTTTTGTTTGTTTTTAATTTTTTTAAATGTTTATTGAGAGAGAGAGAGAGAGAGAGAGAGAGAGACAGCATGAACAGGGTGGGGTAAGAGAGAGAGGGAGACACAGAATCCGAAACAGGCTCCAGGCTCTGAGCTGTCAGCACAGAGCCCGACGCGGGGCTCGAACCCACGAACCATGAGATCATGACCTGAGCGGAAGTCAGATGCTTAACTGACTGAGCCACCCAGGCACCCCAGAAGCACAGTTTTAAATACTATGCTAATTAGACATTTTCACATGGACTGCCAATTCATGGTTCTTAACTTTTTGTGTCGGCAGAGTTTTTCTAATTGATCTTTTAAGTTCCTTCTGTAATTTTTTTTTTTATGTTTTTATTTTTGAGAGACAGAGAATCAGTGTGGGGGGGGGAGGGGTGGCAGAGAGAGACAGGAAGACACAGATCCAGAGCAGGCTCCAGGCTCCGAGCTGTCAGCACACTGCCCAACGCGGGGCTCGAGCTCATGAACCAGGAGATCAGGACCTGAGCTGAAGTCGGATGCTCAACTGACTGAGCCACCCAGGCGCCCCAAGTTGCCTCTATATTAAAGACAGTGATTCTTCCAGGCAGTTTTAAAATTTCTATTTCTACAAGATGCCTGTAAAAGGCCGAATACATAAGATGCTACAAAGTCACACTTTGCTAGGTGTGTAAATGAAGAACAGCCATAACTTACAGCTCACAATTATTCCTGGGGCTACCTGTGAAACAGTGAGCAACGGCGATTCTGCTGGTGTGCTAACCCTGCAGCCTTAAGAAATGCTCGCCATCCCGCCTATGTGACAACGTGTGCGCCCTGAGACATGACAGCGTTAGGGTCCTGTGAGGCCCTGGAGAAGATGAACGAACAACACTGAGGACCACACACATACCTTGGTTTTCAGCGTGGATAACAAAATATTGACGGTGGAGATCCTGTCTTCCTTTATGCCCGAGCTAAAAATGCAAGGAATAAATTCTGAAAGCAAAAGGTTCAAAGCATTAAACTCAGAAATATTTTGAACATGAGAGCAGATGAGAGAACAAATTACGTCTTAAAATGGCACAGCAAACAAAGCCCTTTGCTCTTTCCTTTTTTTTTAAGGTTTTGTCTTTTTCAATTATACAAGTTCATGGTAGCAATAAACCACTTCATGACGTGGGAAATCAATACCTAAAAGGAAAACAATGACAGAGCCATTAAAGAGGTTCAGTAGTTCTGCTGATTTGCTTTCCTTCGTATTGACTATTTGACAGAGGATGGCTTGACTACAGTTTTGCTGAATTTCTCTCTTTGCTTAGATTTGCTGATATCTTTATCTACATCTATATTTTTTTTCTTTTGTGAGAGAGAGAGCTAGCCAGGAGAGGGGCAGAGGGAAAAAGACTTAAGCAGACTCCATGCTCAGCACGAGGCCAGATGCCGAACTTGATCCCACACCCTGGGATCATGACCTGAGACGAAATCAAGAGTCAGACACTTAACCGACAGCCACCCCGGCGCCCCCGGAGTTGTATTTTAAATGATGGTTGTCCTTTTATTGACAGTGGTAGAATTTGGGACTATGTGTTTGTTCGTGTTTTTTTCACACTTCTGGACCACCAAGGGATCAGCTCCCACAGCATGAAGCCCTGTCATGACTGACATAATGTTGACACTGGGCAGAAACATTAAAGCGATTATAATTTCACTTGCTCCGTAGGTACTCAATGGGCGTACACACTTTCTACTAAGGAAATTCATTCTCAAAAGAAAAATCAGAAAATACCGAACAAACCAGAATAATGACATTTGAAAACAACTCTAACTCCACTACCCGCAGAGATTACTAGTTACCTGCTAACTTTCTGATACATCCACATTCTGTTATACTTATTTTTCAGTAAAATAGGATACTCCACAGTTTTTTAACTGAGTTTACACTCAATCATACACTGTTTAAAAGGCTGCCGTCGGGAAGCCTATTTCTACATCACTTTTGACAGCTGCGTGCCACCTAATGATTAGCCCTCAGTTCATGCCATAAATCCCTTGCTGGTGAACAGTTAGGAGGAATCCAATTTTCAGCGAACGTGAAAAAATAATCCACCAGGAAAACCTCTACTCACGTTCTTAACTCTACCCTTAGGATAAACGGCTAGACACAGAATGGCCGGATCATGCGTTTGTACAGTTTTGATGCACACGGCCAAAGTGCCTTGCAAAACCATTAACTGAAGCACGTCCCTGCCCCATCGGCAGTGTGCCTAACTTCCAACTCGCCATCCTGTAACTGAGGCCGGACGGCGGCAATGACCGTGGGGATTCTGAGGAACTCCCAGGCCTGGCAGCTGCCAATCCCAAGCGGGAGGCTGCACGAGCAGGTACAGCTGATCTGCTGCGCCTGCAGGGAAGGGGTCTCCTCCACAGCGCCACCTGCCATCAATGGGGCCGCCTGCATGGACAGGGCTGCCAATGTATAGGGGTGACCGGCACCCACGCCCTCTTCTTCAACGGCCCTGGCAGTCAGCTGGAGAGAGCTCACGTCTCCCAGCCGGGGAAGGTGAGAGCAGGACTGGAGACCTGACTGCCCTGGGGCCACAGGCTCCCTGTTCCCCCCACAACTCCCGGAGCCTGCGGACAGGGCCTGGCGTCATACTGGTCACCCGTACGTGCGAGGTGCGTTCCAGCCCCGTCATTCTCTGTCCTGATGAATCTCTTGATGAAATGCAAGCGGCCCGGACAGACTAAACTATGCCAAGCCTGGCTCCGGGGCCACAGCCACCAGAAGGTAGTCGAGCTGGAATTTTCCAAAGCTCTATTACTGATACGCCGGTAACACTCAGCAGAGCCACCGGAGCAAGGACGCTTTAGCTGTTCAAAGCCAATCAGGAAGGAAAGCCAAGCAGCCAGGGCCACGAATCTGTGCACGTCTGGAGCACAGAGCCTTCTTTGTCCACTCGGGTCTCGCAGGTTCGCATTTCTCCTTTGTTGGCACAGTGCCCAGCGTTCCAGACAGCATAACAGGGATGCCTCTGCCGGAACTCACAAGTGACATCAAAACCTCACCGACTGCGGCCTCACTGCACGCGCATCCTTCATTCGAGCGTGTGCAGCGGCTGTAAAGGCCGCAGGCTTTTCTCATCCTAGGAAAAACGTTCTGCGGTAGGTTTTCCAAAACACAGTCGCGATGAGGCTTTGCTGTGGGACAAAGAGGCGCACCTACCTTTCAACTCCAGCACCTGTGCTATGGTGGTGTCATCGCCGGCGATCAGAAAGGAGAGGGCGAACTGAATGTAGGCCAGTCGGACATCGTGCGCACCCTGCGGGGAGGAGACCCCATGTCACATGCAGGAAGCAGGGACCTGGTGGCACACCCGCCACTCCCGTCCCAATGACTCAGAGGCCTCGGGGCTCATGCCATCAGAAGGCTCACAGTCTAAAACCAACGGTCAGCTCTCAATGAGAACACGGAGCCTTTTCTCTGCTCTTTTCCCTTAATCTTCTGCTCTACTTTTCTTTCTCTTTCAAGCTGTTTCCAAATAGAAAAGAATGGGCCAAGTTTGGCTGAGTCCCGTTCCCTGTCATGACATAAACAGTCTGGGTTTCTGGACCACCCTGGGATGGAGCAGAAGATTCCCAGCCCAGCCAGACACCACCTACTTCACCTGCCGATGAAACAATGTACACGTTTCTGAAACTCCAGAGCCAAGGGAGAGACCGGTTCTGCTTTTGCTGACACCAGCGAGGTGATAGCTGGGATTTATCAGGCATTATAAGTTCACACCAGACAGCATGGCGCAGACGCTGTCCTACTATCAAGCCCGCGGGGCCTTCCCGGGACCGCCATCTGCGCTATCCCGCCAGTGTCAGCCACGACCCAAGGCAGAGGGCACCCCTGAGGAGACCCACAGGCCATGACCAGTAGCCAACACTTGAGGGGAAGTCGTCGGGGCATGTGATCAGCTTTCCCTCCCAGCAATTTTAAGACGCACGCGTGTCTGCATCAGGTTCACAGCCCAGCAGTGAGGCGGGCCGCTCACCAGCCGTACCAGCAGCAGCTCATACGCTGGGATCCTCCACTGCCTCCACTGTTAACTCCTCCCTACTTGAGTTATGCCAAGAAATAAGTTAATACCATGGAGAATTAGTTCCCTGAATGCCTGGAAAGATGAAGAAGTCTGCCTTCCAGATAGTTCTATTCCATTTAGCAATGGCAAGTTGGTGGTGGCGGTGGTGGTGGCGGCGAGAAGGAGTTCAGTGTCATTTACTGAGCATTCGCTTCACGCCACATACTAAGTCAAAGGCTGCACATGTTACTTCATTGACTCCTTAGAACAACCTGAGGTGGTGATGCCTTCGTACCCATTTTACGGAGGAGGAAACATGCTTTAAGAACTCACTCACGGACACGCAGCTGCTGAGTAGTACGTACTGGAGCTGGAAAACAGGAACTAACTGTACAAACATACTGCTTCGTGCTCGGCTTTACGTGTGACTGTGGAGAAGCGCTTTCTTCTCCGAGCCACCACAGCATTTTCATTCTGCTGCTTCTCAAGCTGCAAGGATCACGCCTGGGATCGCTGAGGCCTCTGTGTGAGTACTGGCTTAATTCCGTCTTGTTTTGTTGGGTGTTTATGTTTTTGGGGAAGAAAAGAAACACCTGACCCCTGCTCTGCAACATCCCAATGGAGGCCTTACACCTTCGCTGTGTTTGCCGGGTCTGCACCTCCATCCACGCCCCACGGCATTTCAGCAAGGCCCTCTCAGACCAACGCTGGTTTATTCCAAATACACTAAGCGCTCAAAACTACCCTCCCCATTCCGGGGCCTACTCTGTGGGCCTCCTCACGGTACGGAGTTTGGGTACAACGGTCCCCAAGGTCTCGGCAGTGAGCTGCATCAGAGTACCAGCAACGTTTCGGGGCCTTCAAAACCAATTATATTCAAGGCGCCATAATCTCGGGCCAAGAAAGAACTCAAGGATGAAGAAGGTATCGTCCCTATCCTCAGGAAGCTTAAAGCAGCCACCGCTCCCAAACTATCAGATGCCTCATCGTTGAAAGAAACACGGCAACGAAATCAAGTGCAGTTAACGCGTTATCCTGACCCACGGGTGCCTCGTGCTCTGTGAGAATGCTGGTGAGATGCCTCAACTTGCCTGGTAAAGTTCAGTTAAGTGCTGTGCCCTGCTAGCTGGCTGGAGAGGTTCTATAAGTTCGGGAGGGGGGCGGAGACGGGGGGTTATACACCTAAGTACTGGGAGTCAGGGCCCTGGAATGCCGGTCCAGTTATGTGCCGTTCTTGATCTTTCCATCCTGCTTGTACACAGCAGCTGGACTAGATCCCCTCAAGGGTCCCCCTAGCAACGCATTTTGAACTGATACGGACGTTGAGTCCTCACCCCCTGGCATCCATCTTGTATATCCCGGCCAGCCCCACATTTCAGATTCTTGACACTGTGAAGACACCAAGCCCCCCTCCCAGCAGCCACTGCCCTGCCTCCCGCTCTCACTCCCGACCAGACAGCCCCTCACCGTCCCCTGGGCCTCCGCCCTCTGTCCCAGCAAGCTCCAAAGGCAAGAGGGCCACATGCCTCATTCCTACCCTGTGACCTCACGGCGTTATTATCCTAGCATCCTGAGCTCTTTATGGCTTGTTCTGCAAAACATCATCTAAAATAGGCCAAAACATACTTGGTAAAACTGCTCTTTGGCGAAGGACTGAAACAGTGCTTTCTTTGGCTGGATGAAAAATAACCATAACCTTCTCTCTTCCCAAAGCTTTAAGAATTCCCTCCAAAATGTGAAAACACACCCATTAAAAGAATAGATCTACATACAGATCTACCCACTTCTTCAATAACTGAAAGGCAGGAAAAAAAAAGGTTGGGGTGGGGGTGGGGTACAGAAAACTCAAAGTCAGGAGGAAACGTAAGAAACATACCCACCAGACACACCGGGTGGCCCCTGTCTGGATCCTGACTTGAAGTAAAAAAGCGTCAAGACGGTTCTGAGACAGTGGGGAAAACGGAGACCAAACTGGGCCTGTGATGGTACTGAGCACTGCTAACAGCATGAGGTGTGGGGATGGGGCTGTGGTTCTGTGTCTTAAAAGGGCGCTTTCTGGGGCACCTGGGGGGTTCAGTCGGTTAAGCGTCCGACTTCAGTTCAGGCCATGATCTCATGGTCCATGGGTCTGAGCTCCACATGAGGCTCTGTGCTGACAGCTCGGAGCCTGGAGCCTGCTTCTGATTCTGTGTCTCCCTCTCTCTCTGCCCCTCCTTTGCTTATACTTTGTCTCTCTCTCTGCTTCTCAAAAATAAACACTAAAAACAAATTTTAAAAAATTAAAAAAAAAAAAGGGGGTGCTTTCTGTCACAGACATACACTGCAAGTTTTATGGGGAAACGCAGTCCCCGGGTGGGGTCTGCTGCACGAGGTGTCCCGAAACCACCAGACACGTGGCAGAGGGGACAGCGTCTGCAGCTGCAGAACAGGTACGTGGGGATTCTCGGTGCTGCTCTCTGTTTTAATGTCCCTGACATTCCCATATGGGAAAAAAAAATTTAATGTCTAAAACCATTTCCTAAAACAGAACACTTAAGGTCTGCCACAAAGTAAACACAGCTTCATCCTGACGGTAACTCCCGTTTTACAGACTGAGATGTAAAGTTAGTTGCCGACACCCCGAGGGGAAGTGGGTGCGGCCCGCGGCGGGGCTCGGGCAGGGACGCCCCAGTCGCGTCTTGGTGGGTGGTCTGGGCACTGACACTGCACGCAGGAGGCTGAGCTAGCTGAGGTCAGGAGAGGGGGAGCGGAAACGGGGAGGGAGTCTGCGGGGTAATTACTGACAGGCTGACCGCCAGGTCAGACCAAAGAACCGTGACATCCGCGCTAAGGTGCAAACAGCAGGCAGATTCTTTTCAGAGGTGATTTAAATGTCAGGAGCCGTCACTCACTCAATGGCATCTGTTGACACATTCAGAGTATATGAAGAATCCAAGGGACTAAAAAAAAGAGTTATCCATGAGACACTAACACCTGGGATTTTTTTTTTTTTCCTCAGAGGACACCTTGTTTGTAATTCCAGGATTCCAGGAACACCCTCAACACTGGGCCAACACCACGGAGCCACACAGGTCACCTGGTGTTACTCTAACCTTCAGTCTCGCACCTGGCGGTGTGGAAACCCGGACTCCCCCCTGGAGAGAGAGCAGGATGCAGAAGTAAATCACGTTACCATGGATCTCCGCTGGGCAGATGGGCTGCTGACTTTCGGTCTGCTGTCTGTGGTGGGGACGGGGGTGTGGGGGACGGAGCCCCTGCTGTTCAGGGCACAGCAGCACCAGCAGGGGGGCTTAGACATCTCTCTGCAGCTTCTGAGCCCTCAAACCTGTGCTTTCTCCTCAAGAACCTTTCTCAACCAAAGAGAAACTTCTACGACCACCAGGGAACTTTTTAAAAACAAAAACAGCTCTCCTGAGGGGCATGTTCGATTTCAACTCAGGTCACAACCTCATGGATCAAGAGTTCAAGCCCCGCTTCAGGCTCACTACTGTCAGCGCAGAGCCAGCTTCAGATCGTCCGTCTCCCTCTCTCCCCCTCCTCTGCCTGTGTATGCGCTCACTCTCTCTCTCTCACTCTCTCTCAAAAAATAAGGACTAAATGAACAAAAGCTCTCCTGAAAACCATTCACCCTTCCATTCTCTTTGGGACAGTCCAGCACTTTCTCCTTATAAGACTTACAAACAGGAGGCACAAGAAACATTAAAAAGCCATCTTCCTTTGATGATGTCACTGGTTGAAACTCCCCAGGGTTTTCTCCAAAGTGCACAGAACAGGAAGATGACAGGGACACCCCCCGAGGTCCAGCCCCCGAGGCACATAGAGCCTACTGCATTTACTCTGTCAAGACGCTCACTGGCCAGGAGGGCCCGGCGATGCTGAGCCGCCAGAGAAGTGGTCCTCAGATGTCCCTGTCATCCAGGCTCTGCCACCTGTTTCTCCACACATAGGCCTTCTACTCCGCCCATGTGAGGACCAAGGTCGGAGAAAGGACAAGAAACAACCACTACAGCCCTCCAGAGGGAAAGGAAACACGCAGGAGGTACAAGACGCCGGGAGCTCCTCACCTTTGAATCCCTCTTGGTCGCCAGGGTGTACAAGGTCTTCTTATTCAAATCAAAATGGCTACAGACGTCCCTGGCGGCCTCAGGACCCTGGGTCACCATGGCGGCCATCAGGTTGAGACAGGCTCGAGCCATCCTGTGAGAAAATCAGGCATGTGAGAACAGCAGAAGCACAAAGCCACTTCACTACAAAGCCAAGTGCACTCTGGGCCGTGTGGTCTGCTATCCCCAAAGCAAAAAAGGAAGGGAAGAGATAGGCAGACATGCTTAAAAAAAAAAAGAAACCCCCCAAAAAACAAAACTTAACAAAATCTCCAAATAAATCTTAAAAACTTGAGTCTGAAGACAATCCAAGAATACAAAAGGTGAGACTCAAAGAACATGGCAAGTAACCGGTCACGTACCTGGGCGGCCCGCGGCTCGTACCCCACCGCAGAGCACAGAAGACAGCTTCACGGTGGGCGCCCCCGAAAGCGAGCGCCCAGCTGCCTCGCCGTCCCACCGCCCCCCAGAATCAGCGGCCTACCGCGTGCCTTCCACACCCCAGGCCCTGTGCGAGGTGAGGGACACCTCATCCGACACTCAGGCCCCTACCTGCACACACCCTGCATTCCAGAGAGGGGAAGCGGACAGTCAACAGACTGACCTGGAATGTTATGTCAACTGTCTGGCTGCACAAATAGACCTACGAATGGATGCTTCTGCCTACCAGCTAAAAGGACAGAGAGTGACAGCGGATGAAGGACAGTGGCGCAAGGCCTCCGTGAGACAACACTCCTGCACCACGAGGTACTGACGTAGAGTGGGGGGGAGGCTGTGGTGATGGCGAAGAGCCGCTTGGGCAGAAGGACAGGAACCGTGAAGAAGGTCTAGAGTGTTCCCACAACGGCGAGAAGAACAGCAGCACAGGCGTGAGAGGGACGCGTGGGAGGAGTCAGTGACGGCGAAGGGCGGGCGCCCAGGGGAGGAAGAGGCAGAGCCATGGCCTTGACATGATGTGACCGCCTCAGAAGCTGCTTCACTTGGCTTTACCGGGGGGGAGGAAAGGTCAAGCGCACTCACGAGGGCTGAACGCAGATGGAGCTCAGGTCCCACCACAGGACGGTGGGCAACTGACCTGTAGCCCGAGGCATACAGGGACTCGCAGATGAGCTTCATGTGGTTGTTCATGAACTTCTTCACGATGTTGGTTCCCACAACATGAAAATGGGAAAGATCGCTCGCTGTCCGCAATAATATGGCCTCGAAAACTTGAAATATTAACAGCATCTACAAAGACAGAATTGAAATGCTTAGGAATCGGCTCATTTCTGTTTCTCCTCTATACATATGCTCCTCCTGTCCTAACCAGTGACTTAAAACCTTCAACATGCAGGACAGGCCCCCTGAGATCCTGAGCCAAAGGCAGGAAGGGGATAGCTGCGCCGGCTGCCCTGCTCCCACAGTCCAGCTAAATAGAGAACTCCTCGCTGCTTACAATTACACAAAATGAAGTGAAAAGAGAGATGGCTACTCATGACTGGGCCTCCCTGCTCTGGGAATGTTCAGGTTGACAGTCTGACAGCAATAACCCAGAGATTTCAACCGGTTCATAAACATCCCAAGTTCTGAACGTCTCTGGAACCAGAGAACAAGTGTCCACTCAGTCAACAGGTGTCTGCAATTGTGACACACAGTTTCCACCTATTTCCCTTCTGTTAAAACCAACCACCCATGTCAAGGGGGCGCCCGGCTGGCTCAGTTGGTGAGGCATGTGACTCTTGATCTTGGGGTTATAAGCTAGAGCCCCACATTGGATGTAGAGATTACTTAAAAACAAACCGTGGCAAAACCAAGTGCACTTAGAATCTACGATCCTTCCCTCTGGTATCCTTCACTAATGTGAAATTAGCACTTCCATTAACAGGCTTTAAAAAGTCATGATGCAAATCTGGATGAATTCCTACAGCAAGGCAACAAAGCATGGCCCTCTACAGAAAGCCGGTAATGTCTTGGGAATTTCTATCACATTTCTCTTCATCAAGTTTAACACGACAGTGGCGTGAACTCGCTCTTCTCTTCAGCAGGCCAGGCAAGGAATGACATACTTCACTTTCCGGTCGCTTCTCCCCACTCAGGAGCTGGAAAATCTCTGCACACTCTACTGAAATCTTTATGTACCCTTCCACGACATCGTACACATCTTCTCTCGGGAGCTTCTTGGCAGCAGCGACAAATGCTTCCAAGGCTGAAATCAGAGTAATGCTCAAATGTTAACAGGGACGGTCTCCTTAGCGACAATCGCAGCCGCCACTGCCACAGAGGCAGATTTCCGGCAGGAGCACCCAGGCGGCTGGGGGTGACGCTCACCCAGAGGGAGAACGTGGCAGCGATGTGGGGACAGGGACACGGAGAGTTCTGACATGGCCTTTCTCCATCTCCACTGAGGTAAAGCGCAACGACTTTCAAAGGAATGGCTTTAGAGCCAAGCCCTTCTTGGTGCAAGGATCCTCCCCAACGTGGACATGGATCCACTCCCGGGCACCCTCTGGGTCGTGACCAATCTAACCCTGAGGCCGTACCCCCACCCCATGAAGGGGGTAAAATAAGAGGACAAATAAAGAAAATGTGATGTATCTGTATCTAAACCTATATACAATGAACTATTATTCAGGCAGGAAAGAGAGGGAAATCTGCCTTTTGCAACATGTATGGACCTTTGAGGGCACGGAGTGAACTAAGCCAGAGAAACACAAATATTGTATGTTCTACTTGTAAGTGGAACCTTAACGAGCCAAACTCAAAGAAGCCAAGAGCAGAATGGTGGTCGCCAGGGATGGGGGACGGGGTGTGGGGGAAATGGGGAGATGTCTGTCAAAGGGTATAAACTTCCATCTAGAAGGATGAGTCAGTTCTGGGGTGCCTGGCTGGCTCAGTAGGTAGAGCATGTGACTCTTGATCTGGGGGTGGGGAGTTTGAGCCCGAAATTGGGGGCAGAGTTTACTTAAAGAAAATAATAAGATGAGTAAGTTCTGGGGATCTAACGTACAACATGGGGACTATAATCAACAGCACTGTGGTATATACTTGAAAGTTATTAAGAGAGTAGATTTTATCTTTTTTGTTAATTTTTATTTTTATTTTGTTTACAAATAGTTTATTGTCAAGTTGGTTTCCATATAACACCCAGCGCTCATCCCCACAAGTGCCCCCCTCCGTGGCCATCCCCCCTCCGTGGCCATCCCCCCTCCCCCCCCACATCCATCAGTCCTCAGTTTTTGTCAGCATTCAAGAGTCTCTCATGGTTTGCCAAGAGAGTAGATTTTAAATGTTATCACCACACACATTAAACATGGTAAGTATGTGAAGGGATGGAGGTGTTGATGAAGCTTACTGGGGTAATCATTTCACAGTTTATGTGTCTCATCATCTCACTGTACATCTTTTTCTTGTAAGTTTTTATTTGAGAAAGACAGAGCGTGTGCAGGGGAGAAGCAAATAAAGAAGGAGACAGAGAATTCCAAGCAGGCTCCACGCTGTCAGCACAGAGCCCAACGCAGGGCTCGGTCTCATGAACCTTGAGATCACGACCTGAGCCACGACCAAGACTGTGGGATGTTTAACTGACTTGAGGCACCCAGGTACCTCTCATTGTACATCTTAAACTGACATCAGTCATGTCAATAGTATATCAATAAAGCTATGTAAAAAAAACAACACAGGGGTGCCTGGGCGGCTCAGTTGGTTAAGCATCCCGCTTCAACTCAGGTCATGATCTCGCAGTTTGTGAGTTCGAGCCCCGCATCAGGCTCTGTGCTGACAGCTCAGAGCCTGGAATCTGCTTCAGATTCTGTGTCTCCCCCTCTCTCTGCCCCTCCCCTGCTTGCTCTCTGTCTCTGTCTCTCTCGAAAATAAACAAACATTTAAACAAATTTTTTTAAAAACACAAAAATAACAAAAAGCCTCTCCTAATGACAGGATAAAATCAAAACCCCCACCATCTGTCAGTTCTACTTCCCTGATCTGTCTGGAGAGCTCATCACAGGAAGTTATGAGAACACAACAAAAGGGAGACAATCTGAGATAGAGACCAGATTCAAACACAAATTCCACACATCTCATGCAAGAGATTCACACTTGCACCCACTGACTTCAGCTTCGCCACATCTTCCACCGGCTTCACCTGTACCCCCTGCCCATCAACCTGAGTTTCCTTCGGAGATCTGTTCAAATGCAGCACCTGAAGGCCCTGGCGCTGTGTGAGCAAAACCACGAACATGTACCTGAATACAATCTTTTAAACAATTAAGCATGCTCCTTCTTCTGCCAGAAAGGTTCCTGTCCCTGTTCCTACCCCAACCAAAGCCAATTCCTCTGAGGAGACCTCATTGATCTCTCAGATTAAGTCTGAGGCCTGAAGGCGCCATGTAGCTCTCTTTTGGAGGAGTAGGTACTTGGAACTCTTCATGTGAATGTATTGGCTGAGATCTGCCTTCCCCACCTCACTGTTCATATGCTCAGAATGGCAAGGCCCGTGTCTGATTTTCTACTCGCCATTTTATCTCTCACAAGTAACAGCCCCTAGTAAATAACGCACAAAGGAACAAATGAATGAAATGTAGAATTTTGCACTAAAGCAGGTATCATCTTCAAAGCACTGGCTGGCAGCTGCAGGCATCAAATGTTTAAAAACAAAATTTATGGAAGGACAAATTGTTAAGTGGGGCTATTCTGGCCATCAATTTAATAATCTCTTTAACCAGAAAGAAATGCTGTCACTTCTATTTTGACACAATACCAGTGCCTGCATATACTAAGCATAGTCAATTGCTGGGGTGTATGGGTGGCTCAGTCGGTTAAGCTTCCGACTTCAGCTCAGGTCATGATCTCACAGTTAGTGGGTTGGAGCCCTGCAATGGCTCTGTGCTGACAGCTCTGAGCCTGCAACCTACTTGGGATTCTGTTTCCCTGTCTCTCTGCCCCTCCCCTGCTTGCTCGCTCTCTCTCTCTCTCTCCCCAAAATAAATAAAAACCTTCAAAAAATTAAATGAAATTCAATTGCATTTTTTTCCTTCTAACCTACATACTTTCCAAGTATGGATTACAAGAAGTTGTGAAGGGTGATCACACTTTTCAGAAAGTGAAATTACAGAATCTGTTCCATATTGGTCACTAGTCCAATCCTGGTCAACTGGCAAGTCCCTGTGAGGCTTCATGCAGTAGTTTATTACATGCCATCAGATGAGCGTGAGTGCTGGGGGCTCAAAGCTCTCGAAATTAGCGCTGACAGCCACAGAACCAGCACACTGAATGGACGGCCCGGAGCTGACTCACAGCTGGGACTCGGTAAGTACACATATATGCTTCCCTGACAATTGCAACAGAGGTTTTAGAGGTTGTGGGGGAAGGCCGTCCGGCCAACGGAGGCGTGCAGTCGCGTGGAACTGTCACGACCGAGCAAGGCGAGTCCGCCAGCCGTCGCTGACAGCCCCGGGCAAGAGAGTGCAGAGCGCGGCCCTACAGCGGCTCCGGCCGCCCGAGCACCGGGGCCTCAGTTTCCCGTCTGCAAACCGGAAGGCCCGGCTCTGAGGCTCCGGGACCGAACAGATGCACAGAGGAGGGCGGAGCCTGGCACACGGCCGCGGCCGCGACCCGCCTCGCTCGCACGTGACATCCCCCGCCCCCCGGGCCAGCCCCGCACTCACCCGGCTCTGCGCCCTGTGGATCCCGCAGCTGAGCCTTGAAGCGCACACCCGTGAGCTCTTCGGAGCGGGCCCGCTTGCCTGCGCCCGCGCGGAGAGCCGCGCTGTCCTGGCCACCCGCGGCCTTCCGCTTGCGGACCCCCATTGCCGAGAGGGCAGGGGTGCGCCGGGATCTACACAGCAGGGATCGCGGCAAGAAGACTCGCAGACAGCGCGGTACCGCTTCAGCGTGCCTGGAGCCCACACGTGAGCAGGAAGGGGCGGGACGGGAGGAAGGGGCGGGGCCTCAGTGGGAGTCCGGCGTCGGGGCTGGCCTGCGGGGCGCCGGGGCCGGCGGAAGAGGCGTGGCCTGAGGCGGGGCGGGGCCTGAAGAAGGGCTGGCGGCAGGGAAGCTACGAACCCTTTCGGGGAGGTGCTGCAGGAGACGAACCCGAGATTCCTCCTGTTTCTGTTGTTGACGCTGGCTCGCTCGCTTCTTCGGACGAGCCGACACCCCACGACATACACGCCCTGCCACGGTGAGGAGGAGCCCTCCTGCCCCCAGCAGTCCTCTCGAGGGTCTCGGCAGGTGGAGCCCCCGGGTCCTCCATTCCCTCGGGGCTCGAGCGTCTCAGCTGCACAGTCAGATCTGTTCTCGACCTGGGGGCGCCCTGACGCTGCCGGTAGAAGAACTCGCATTTCAAACAACGGGATTCGAGGCTTTCCCTATTTAAGGCCCTTCGGGTTGGCCGCGAGGGTGGATGTCCCTGGCTAAATGCCAGGCGGGCTTGAGCGGGAGGTCCTCCTCGGGCACCTGGGCCGAGCGTCATGCGGGTGCCCCTAACTCTGACCGCACCTTGTCCCAACAGCCTGAACCAGACTGGCTTGTCTGGTGGGTGGGATGTCGCCTCATACTGGCCTCCATCCCAGGCTTCCCCAAACTAATGGGAGGACATGAGCCCTTCTGGCCAAGCAGGTGCAGGGAGAGGCACAACTTACGTGAAAACCCTTCGCGAACAGCGCAGAGGCTTCCACATCCAAGTTCCCGTCCTTGAAAAGGAGCCAGCAGAGCCAGCCCTACCTAATCTTTGGGGCTGTCCTGAGCTGAGAAAGTGATACATTGTATGAAAAACTGCTTTGACGGGGGATACAAAGTTCTGTGTTCTTGTAAGCTGTCAATGACTTGAGAGCCGAATTAAATGCTTTGCAGTAAAGTAGAGGTTTAAATGAGTAAGTAAAAACAGGCTGGTGCATTTTTAAATATGGCTCAGAAGTATGGATGGATGCTTCAGACTGTCAGCCTGATGCCATGAGTCACTGATGCCAGATTGCTAACCCTGCTTGTTCCGATGTCAGGGTTACCAAACGACTTCCAGGTAGTAACGTGGCTTTCTATATTAAAGGCCTTCATGGAGAGAAAGGCTTTATTTGTCCGGAAGAACACTCTGGTCTATTAAAGATAAACACTGCTGTTCCCATGACATTCTAAGTTGGTATCCTTTATGGGGCCGTTGCACTTGCTGTTTCCTCTGAAACTCTGCCCAGACCTCACATGACTCATACTTTAATTTCATGTTCCTATCCATCTCTCACTCCCCTTCTTCTTAATCTCCTCTATTTTCCTTTATTGCCTTTATTTTTTTATGCTTATTTATTTATTTTGAGAGTGTGTGCACATGAGTAGGAGGAGGGGCAGAGAGCTGGGAGAGAGAGAATCCCAAGCAAGCTCTGCATGGTCAGCGCAGAGCCCAATGCAGGACTTGATCTCATGATGTGTAAGATCATGATCTGAGCCAAGATCAAGAGTCAGACACTTAACCGACTGAGACACCCGGGTGCCCCTCAATTTTTAAAAATATACTTCCAAATCTACTCACGAACTCTGCACTGATCCTGGTAGGATCATGCAGAGAAGAGCCATGTTCTCTATAAACATGCGCTGTGCCAATGACCAGAGTCTTAGACTAGGCCACTCAAGATACTAGGTTATTGAAGTGACAACCCTATTCTTTGAACAGCAAAATGTAACAAAATCCATACCCAACTTAGAGAATAAAGTATCAAGTGATAAATTTCAAGGGTATTATGGACACCAGTCTACCATCTTACCATTACACAGAAATGTGAGAAAATATAGAAAATTTGGGTAACAGTATATTCAAATTGATAGACAGTAATAGAACTTTAGACCCACGAATAGAAAATATATGTTCTTTTTTTTTTTTTAATGTTTTTTATTTATTTCTAGGAGAGAGAGAGACAGCGTGAGCAGGGGAGGGTCAGAGAGAGAGGGAGTCACAGACTGAAACAGGCTCCAGGCTCTGAGCTGGCAGTCAGCACAGAGCCCGACGCGGGGCTCGAACCCACTACAGCGAGATCATGACCTAAGCGAAAGTTGGACGCTTAACCGACTAAGCCACCCAGGCACCCCAGAAAATATATGCTCTTGAAGTAACATTGGAAGACATACAATTGACCATGTTCTAGGCCACAAAAGAGGCTCTGATAAATTGAAAAAAAAAAAAAAAAAAAGTCAACATTTACAGGCCATATTCTTTAACCCCCAAGCAATAAAATTTAACCTTGATAATAAGAAGATAGGGTTTGTTCTTTTTTTTAATCCCATAAGGCTGGGAGGGGGGAAAAATCTACGTAATCCTTGGAAAGCATCTGCGAAATCATGAAAGACTTGGAGTGCGACAAAAGGAAGACTTTATACGGCAAAATGTGTGGGGCACAGTTCCTAGAGGAAAATTTATAGCTTAAAATACTTTTATCAGAAGTCAAGAAAAATTGAAAACAAATGAGCTAACAGTACGTGTTCAAATGAAGAACTGGATAAAGTACAACAGAAACAAAGAAATAAGAAGAGAAAAGAAGCAAAGATGAGAGAAATCAATTACAAAGAGAGTAATAAGGAAAAAAAAAAAACTAAAGAAAATCCAGAAACCAAGAGCTATTTGTTTTTGGTTTTAGATTAAGTAAGCAAAACTGTGGCAGGATTTTAGATAAAGAATATGATAAACAACTACTCCAAGAATTTTCAAAACTACTAGAAATGGATACATTTCTAGAAAAGGGTAAACATACCAAAACAAAAGACACCAGAAAATTTGAATAGACCAACAATCATTAAATAAAATGACATGACAGTCAAGCCTTTCTAAAGATACAGATGATTTTTCAGGTAAATTCTAGCAATCTTTTAGGAAACAGATAATCTTTATCTTATTCTATTTGCCTCATAAAACGAGAGAAGGAAAGCATCCTAGCATCTCTTATGAGGCTAATAGAACATAAACACAAAACTAGCTACGGGTAACACAAAGTAAGAAAATAATGGGCTCATTTCACCCGTGGACATACATACGTGTAAATAAAATTTTAGCCGACCTGAACCAACACTGTACTTAAAAAAAAAAAAAACAAGGGACACATGCGTGGCTCAGTCAGTTAAACGTTCGACTTCAGCTCAGGTCATGATTTCACGGTTTTGTAGACTCAAGCCCTGCTACAGGCTCTGTGCTGACAGCTCAGATTCTGTGTCTCCCTCTCTCTCTGCCTCTCCTCTGCTCACACTCCGTCTCTCAGAAATGAATAAACATTTTTAAAAATTTTAAAAAATATACAAGGATGGTTTAATATCATGTCTGTCATTAACCACATTAATGGGTTAAAGCAGAAAAACCAATTATTATTTCAATAGAGGGGAAAAAGGCATCTTCTTTGAAAAAGAGATTTTTTTGAAATCTATTTTTTGAAAAAAATCTATGACTTTTAAAATTCACATAAAACTAGGAATAGAAAAAACTTGATAGAGGCTCTATGTCTCAAAGCCTGAAGCAACTATCATACATAATGGAAAAACTAGATGCACTTGAGCTGTGACTAGGGACAATAGGAAAGACAGAGATGCCCAATGTTTATGTTACTATCTATTACTAAAGGTCTTCGGTGATGAGGTAAGGTAAGACAAAAAAAGATATGAAGGAATTAAAAGAGATAAAACTGTCATCTACTTAGAACATTCAACAGAAATACCAGCTCAAGTTTCACAAGGTTGTCAGATATGAGATCAAATTACCAAAGTCAGTATTGTAACCTCTACTTTAGCAATAGCTACTTTAAAAATGATAAAAAGGTGCGCTCACTTCGGCAGTACATATAAAAATGTGATAAAACTGTAATAGAACACAAGACACCATTCACAAAGGGGAGTGGGGGAAACCAGTGCATTATCTCTGAATTAAACTAAAAAAAAGACTGCACAGCGAGTTTAAGGAGAACATTGTAAAAGATTTGACTAAATTAAGAGACATGCTATGTTTGTAGAAGAATGTCTTCATGTTATAAATCTGTTAACTCTTTCCAAGTCAAACTGTAAAACCATTGCCATTTCAATCAAAATTAAGAAACTCAAAAAAATCATGATAATTTTGTATGGGAAGATAAAGGTCTATGAATGGCTAAGTCAAAAAGAATAAAGAGATCGTCCTTATCATGCCTGAAGACATATCTCAAAGTTTTAATAAACAAATTATACTGGGAATGGTAAAAGACTAGACAAATAGCCCAGTGGAACAGAATATAAACTCAAAAACAGACCCATGTTATGGTGATATGGGTTAACAACTCTGAAACTGCTTTTCATGTGTCCTAGGGTTGAACTGACCAGTAAATGGATGGGGAATGATGTGCGCCACACTTCCCACTACTGGAGAGAAAAATTAACCTATAATCGAGAAGGTTGGGCTAGAATGAACCCTGTGAGATTGAAGTAGAGGTAGAAACATCAGTATGATCTCACATATAGCTTCATGTAAGCAGAGATGGATAGATACTGAAATAAGTACATGCATGCATTCTACCTGGGTTGGTACATACACATATATTTTTTAGTTCTGTTCACTGATGGGGCCTGTAGTAATTAGCATACCCGGCGCACGGAACTTGAGTTTTAATACCATTATCAAATAAAAGGAAACAGGACTCCTTGGAGAAGTGGCTGATTCCAAGGCTGGGACAGACCACACATAAAATAGCATGGAGCATCTTGTAATAGCATCAAGTACAAAATGCGGGAGGAAAAACATAGCGAAGGGGAGGGAATATGTCAAAGGGATACGGGAACCAATCCAAAATAATTCCCAATAAAATAATATGAGTGGCTAAATAATGAAAATTGAACTCAGCTATCATCTAAGGTATAAAATAATTATGCATAAGTTTATACTGATATACAAATGATTGCACAAATACATTAATTGGGGGAAAATCTTTCTTACAAAACAAGTTTCTTTGCAAATCTTTCTTACACAAGTAATCCAAGTAATATGTGTAGATACTCCCTACTCCAAGAAATGGAGCTTACTTCACACTCTTCCTCCACCCCCACCAATATAGACTTAATGAATAACTTCCAACGATTAAATTAGGAAAGAGGGAAATTGGTGTTTTATTGTGGAAAAACACAGTAAACACTACCTGAACTGAATGATCAAGGATAACATCACCAGTGATAACTGTTGCTATCTTATCCCCTTGATGTGATATGATCAGAAGGACATCACCTTCATAGTCTCTTTCCCCAAACCCATAACCCCAGCCCAATCGCCTGAAAGATGTTGGATAAATCTACACTGAAGGACAGTCTAAAAAATACATCACCTGTGCTCTTTCAAACTGTCAAGGCCATGAAAAACAAGGAAAGATTTGGAAACTGTCCCACATCAGATGAGATTCAGGAGATATGACAAATAAAGGCACTGGGACACTCTGGACTGGACCTGAAACAGAGAAAAGCCCTCAGTGGAAAAGCTGGTGACATACAAATAAAGTCTGGAGTTTAGTTAATAGCGGTGTATCAATGTGGTTTCTTTTACCAAACATCATATAAGCATGAAAAATGCAGATGTTAGTGGGAAACTGGATGAGAGTATACCGAATCCCTCTCTTTTCAACTTTTCTGTAAATCTGGACTATTCCAGCATAGAAAGTTTATTCAACAAAGACCTGTGCATATATAGCAACTTGATGCATGGTAAAGATGACACCACTTTTTTGTCACAGGTTTGCCACCAGAACAGAGATGTGAAAACCACTGCTGATTCTAAGCCAAGTGGGAGAAGAAAGATTCTTATCAGCATGGGCATCATCGGACGTGTAGCTTCAGGCAAGCCCACCACTATTGGCCATCTGCTCTATGCATGTGGTGGGATCAACAAAAGAATTATCGAAGAATTGAAAAGGAGGCTGCTGAGATGGGAAAGAGGATCTTCAAGGATGCCTGGGTCTTGGATAAACTGAAAGCTGAACCTGAGACGCTATCACCACTGACATCTCTCCATGGAAACTGGAGAGCAGCAAGTTTTACGTGACCAGCATTGATGTCCCAGGACACAGAGCCTTTATCAAAAACGTGATCACAGCACATCTCAGGCTGACTGTGACTGTGTCCTGATTGTTGCTGGTGTCAGTGAACTTGAAGTATCTCCAAAAATGGGCACCCCTGTGAGCATGCCCTCTGGCTTACACACCGGGCATGAAACAACTAATTGTTGGTGTTAACAAGATGAATTTCTCCAGCCAGAAGAAGTGTGTGGAAATCACTAAGGAAGTCAGCACCTACATTTAAAAAATTGGCTGTAAACCCAACACAGTAGCCTCTGTGCCAATTTCTGGTTGGAATGGTGACAACGTGCTGGAGCCAAGTGCTAACACGCCTTGGTTCAAGGCATGGAAAGTCACCCCTATAGATGGTCATGCCCATGGAACCATGCTGCCTGAAATTCTGTATTGCATCTGCCACAATTCATCCAGCTGGCAAGCTCTTTTGTCTGCCCCTCCAGGACATCCACCAAATCAGAGGTATTGGTACCGTCCCTGTGATCCCAGTGGAGTCTGGTGTTCTCGAACCGGACATGATGGTCACCTTTGCTCCAGTCAACATTACAACTGAAGTCAAGAGTGTTGAAATGTACCAAGAAGCCTTGACAGGAGCTCTTCCTGGGGACAACGTTGGGCTTCAATGCCAAGAACGTGTCTGTCAAAAACGTTCATCATGGCAGCCGTCTGCTGATGGCAAAAACGACCCACCAATCCAAGCAGCTGTTTGCGTGGCTCAGGTGACTATGCTGAAGCATCCAGGCCAGATCAGAGCTGGCTACGCACCTGTGCTGGATGATCACGTAGAGCACAGTGCTTGTGAGTGTGCTGAGCTGAAGGAGACTGACGGTTGTTCAGGGAAAAAGCTGGAAGATGGCTCCAAATTTTTGAAATCTGGTGATGCAGCCATTGTTGATAATGATTGCTGACAAACGTATGTGTGTTGAGAGCTTCTCTGACTACCCTCCTCTGGGTTATTTTGCTGTTCCTGACATGAGAAAGAGTGATGTGGGTGCCACCAAAAAAGGCTACTGGAACTGGCAAGGTCACCAAGTCTGCCCAGAACGTTCAAAAGGCTAAATGAATACAAACCTGAATACTTACCACCCCCATCTTAATCAGTGATGGAAGAACAGTCTCAGAAATGTTTGTCTCAATTAGCCATTTAAATGTAGTGGTAGGGGTACCTGGGTATCCCTGACTGGCTCAGTCAGTGAAGCACCTGACTTTAATAAAAAGCAAAAACCAAAAAAAAAAAAAAAAAAAAAAAAAAAAATCAACAAAAAACAGAAAAAAAAAATGGCAGTTTTCAATCTGGTTTCAAGGTTGGAGAATTAGCGACATGCCCAATGGTCAATCTGACCTCCTTAGTAGATAATTAGCGAC